>NC_092577.1:2027500-2250000 GCF_037975245.1 Apostichopus japonicus
AGGTGGATCACAGTAAGTGGTATGCGATTCTCTTATGAATATTAGCTAGGTTCTGCAAAAGTTATCATATCATTTTTATGATCTTCTTGTCGATTTTTTCATTCTTAAAATGCGACACATTTGGATTGTTTGCTTATCTGTGTAAGTATTCTCTGTCTTTAGATTTCATCAAACTAATATTCTTTTTCTAAAAATATTTATTTTCTCTGTGCATAAATAATTTAAACGTTATGAAACAAAACGAAAGACATTTTTCGTCAAATTGCCCCGATGACGTCAATTCACCTTGCGACATCTGTTGCCAAATGTATTTACAACAAACGTTATCAAACGTAAAAACTCAATAATATCCTCGAGATACAAAATGCCACGAGGAAGTGGTTTTCAAGCACAAGATGTAAAGACAGTTTTCAGAATATTTCGTTGAACCAATAATGGCGTAAGAAGCTTTCCGATGGACACTGAGGTCTTCACCAGAAGAATGTTAGTTTATAGATGCTATAAGTTGGCCCGGATTGGAAATTGAAAATTTAGACTATATTGTACGTAAATAGTTCAACTGAATCGATATTTCAAAGTAACAGAAAATATTTCAGAAGAAATATTTAGAAAGGATTAGACACATTGTGAGGTATGCTACATGCAAGAGAATTGATTATATATGATGGGCTGGGACTCATTGTGCTCATACAAAGGATCATGTTGAATGATGTAGCATTACCATGCATCCCTAGTTGAAACTGGCAGATACGTACCCTTGCCTAACCCCCCAATCCCCCACTTTTGAAAGGGGAAGTTATTCCTTTGAAACATGGCTCGATCAAAGTTTCTCATCTCGTGTATGGCTAATATAAAGGTATATGGATGAGGGGTGTAAGTGACGGGTCGTGGTCGACGAGCAAGGAGAACAGCGCGGTACTTGATTTAGTAACCTAAGCTATACGAATATAGCTAAGAATGAACTTGTACAAACCTTTATTGAAGTTTGAGCTCATTAGTTTGTACTAAATAACCCCTACACGGAAGAACCAGGCATCTCGGTGTCATTTTCCAAGAGACTTCGATAAGAAGAAAAGAGATACCTCCATATCTGTTTTGTGTGCTGTCAATATTTGAGTAGCTATCATGTTATAGGAAATATTTTGTGTGCCTAACAGTTGTTTTGCGTGATTATTGTCCTATATGGAGAGTTTCAGATACCCTCAATTTGTAAATGAAATATTTTAGAACACTTTAATGTAACAAATTTGAAAAACAACAACTGCTAACTTGTTGACCTAAGATAGGATTATGCTTCAATCTGTGGAAATGTAATCATATATTCACATAAATAAGTCAGTAATTTTGTGCAAAATAACAAGTACTCGCTACGGGAAGATTGTTTTATTGGTTACACCTGCTAAATTTAGACAAATTTAATATTTGTAAAATTTGGAGGGTCTAAAGTTTTGACAGTACCAGGAACTTCTGAAATAAAATGACGAATTACTCACTTTTTACAATTTACCATCGTCTCATTGAAGTAATTTTATTTATTTACTTAAAAGTTACCAAATTGAATTGAAAATGTTGCTGAAAATATTTCATTTTGGACATTGGTTGCAAATGTTCGAATTGATAAGAGCCTCTGTATCAGATAACGGTCCTTCCAACATCATTTCCGTATTTTGTAAATTAATCAGTGACCCCATTTGATAATAACGGGGAATGCAAGGGACTCCTGCTCGGCGCATGAAATGTGTAATCACAAAACCACAGATAATCAAATGATTATACAATTTGTATGTATTCATTTACGTTATATGTTTTCTTTGTCTTTTGTTTAACTTTTTATCGTGTACTATTGGCTGTTATTTGATCACCTTTATCTAGTTTATAGATAATATATAATTACCAACCAGGATATGAGAAATTACTTCAAAATAATTACCTACTCTTAATCAGAATTAGAGTGTAACAGTCAGTTATATATTTATCTTATATATAAATAATTAATAAGTTTTGTTAGCAATATGAACCTGTTATTTTCAGGAAGTTACGGCGGCCGAGGTGGCCATGCTGCGGGTGTTTTCCTATCCAGACAAGATTCTATTCCATATGGTTCAGTTGTGGAACCAATGGATTTCGGTAGTGCCGGTGGAGGAGAATTTCCTGGTGCTGGCGGCGGTGTAATCATCCTTCGAAATGCGACGGTCGTTCATGTGAGTGATTTGACTTTGAATAGTCAGTAAGAAAACTTCCAAATAACCAAACTATATCATCATCTTCATATAAAACATAAACATTGTCAGTTAGGATGACCTAACAAGGCCCAAACTGTAGGTGCCATAGACATAAGGCTATGCATATGCTTTCATTTATTATGCAAAACAGAGATTTTAACAATTTTTAAGAGATGAAATCAGCAAGACTATGTTTTAAAACCTACAGATGTTCTTTAATGTTTTTGTGAGTATTGTTTCTGATTTGTGATTTTTTTTACGCTCAAACTTGTTCCTCATATATTGTTACTATATAATTCGACAAGGCTGACCAGCTTACGACAAACATTTTGTGCTGTGATGCACACCCGGCGATGATCACACTGTCACAGTCCCAATGCAAGGGTATTGGGGTTGAGAGCGGATCAGTCGTTCGGTAGTTTGGTTTTCGTGCCCAAGTTGTTTCCTAGGCGACTTTTTCTTAAAAAGTAGTAACATTTTGTGCTGTAGGCAAATTTTAATCGTAATATGTCCAAAACGACATCTCGAAGCATGTTTCATTGCGAAGATAACAACTTTTCTAAAATTATGAAAATATATGAATGTATCTGGCAACAGAAAGGTATACGAAACCTTCTCGTAAGGAATTTAATTTGTGGATCTCGTTGCGTTTCTTTCGAAAGAACGGGTTATTTTTCTCTTTTTTTTTATTAACAGAGGAATACGATTTTAAACAACTATTTTCCTACAAAAAAGAGTAGCATTTTGATAAAGCTGAATACATTTGTTCTTGAATGTGACGTTAAATCTTCATACTGAAATATACACCAGAGGTCCGTTGGGAGGGGGGGGGGTTGGGGAAGGGGAGATAATGGTGACTAATATAAGCCTGAATCCCGCACTCACTCTCTTAATTCGTAAGATTGACAAAGTCAGTGGTAGCTAAGATTGACAGTAGTTTTCAATCTATTTGATTGAAAATGAACTGAAATCTAAGCTAATAGATTGAATACGTCTTATCCTTGACTTAATCGTTTTTTAGATTTACAGATATATCCAATGAAAACGCTAGAATCAAGTCACGTGGTGCAAATAAAAGTCAGTCTTGTAAAGATTGACTTTTATCCAATCAGATTACGCCAAAACAAATACCAACGCTGCCTATTGTCCAATCAGATTTCGCAAAACCAAATACCCACTGCTGCACCGCGTACGTACACACAGCGTAATACATTATACCGGTCTTCTATATACTGCTCTGCACAACGCACTGCATGAAACGTATATGATAGTACACAGTACTGATTGACTGATTGTGCCAAAACAGCGGTGTATTTTAGTTCAGTTTCTTAAAACCTTTCGAAGAAGCCTTCTCATTTCAAGAAAGATGGCAGGAACCGTAAGAAATTTTCTGGCGAAGAAAGAGTTCACGGAGGAGATAATCACTATTCTAGAAGGTTCGTATTTTTGACTTTTTAACACCTTTCAGCTAGTTGTCGATCATGTAGCCTAGCATTTCGCTGTTCAGTCTGCTTAGTTGCTGATCTACTAAGCCTATGATAACGTTAGGCTTAACGTTACGCTTTTCTTATTGTCTGTATTTCAAAATGCTCGTTTTATACGCTTTCATTTACTCCTTTAATTTGTGTATCTGCCCATCTTCA
This sequence comes from Apostichopus japonicus, assembly GCF_037975245.1. NCBI lineage: Eukaryota > Metazoa > Echinodermata > Holothuroidea > Aspidochirotida > Stichopodidae > Apostichopus > Apostichopus japonicus. The sequence continues at coordinate 2,031,366 of NC_092577.1, forward strand.
ATTTTCCTTTTCTTTTATTGTTGCATTTCCTACTTTAATTATATTAGACTTAAAGTTAGGCAAGGGTCTATTGTGACTTTTGGCGTAATGAGGTTTAACGCACTGCAGAGAAAATCACATGCGTATGTGCATGCGGTTTCATTCAATTACAGTAGGCCTAGGCTTTATCGTGATACATTTGAAACATTCATTCAACTTCGGTTGTGTAGTCTAGCAGCATGATAGATAAAGACCATCGCCATATTCACATTGAAACTTGTTAGGCCTATGGCAGGCAAGGCCTAACGTTAGACCTAGCCTTGGCCCTTGCTAGTGCTATATCAACTGTTAAACACTACAGTCTGTGTTTCCTTCATACCTTCCCACCACATCCCTTGTGCAGAGTGTACAAAATTCTTCACACAGTGACAGTCTAGAATAGTATAATATCACGCTAGAATTGTATAGGAGAAAAAGTCATCAAATGATAAATCATTAATCACATTCCAGTTACTACTAGCTAGGAGAAACCCTCATGAGGATACTATGGCGCGAGAAAGCGGAATATATTGTGTACCACAATCTTGTTAAGAAACATATATATTCTCTGACAGAAAAATATTTTTCTCTAACAAAATATATAAATTCTGAGACAGAAAAAATATATATTTTACAGGAAAAATTATATTCTGTGCAAAAATATATTTTTATTGTGTGTACGGAAAATATATATATTCTCTAACAACAAAATTCTATTCTGTGCGAAAAAATAAATTCTGGTCGAAAAATATATATATGCTGTACAAAGTACCAAAACATATATTATCTGACAGAAAAATATTTTTCTCTAGCAAAATATATAAATTCTGAGACAGAAAAAATATATATTCTACAGGAGAAATTATATTCTGTGCAAAAATATATTTTTATTGTGTGTAAAGAAAATATATATATTCTCTAATATTCAAGACCTATTCTGTGCGAAAAATATATTCTGTACGAAAAATATATTCTGTGCGAAAAATATATATGCTGTACAAAGTACGGAGCTCTGTAAGTGCTGACTGAGATGTTCAGTAACTTCAGCAGTGACCAGCCTGTTCTTTACACTGGCCATTCATAAAACGCACATGTTTGCTCAGAATCTTAATGCAGTTCATAGTTAGTGGGTTTGCGATATCACATTGCACATGATAGTACCAGGGATTATTCCATAACAACTCCCTGATTGTACTACGGTACGTTCGACAGCGAAGCCTTCTGTACCGTACGTAACTAGCCGGCTTAACAGTAACTGCTCACTTCTTCACATTTCAAGGTTATTAGTTTGGAACATTAGCCGGTGTGTTACGTAAGCAGTTTGCCAAACCTTGCAAAGGAAACGAACGTGTGAAAGTCATTTGCACAGCTCAAATTTCCTGCGATCTACCGCAAGTGCCTATTGAAATCTGTAAGGAGGTAAACTGTTACGTCAGTGGTGCAGGGCGCATTTCACTCAATTGTATATTTTTTTTTAGAGAATATAAATATTTTTCTCTTAGAGAATATATATATTTATTCTCTTAGAGAATATATTTTTTTTTCTCTTAGAGAATATATATATTTTTCTCTTAGAGAATATATATATTTTTTCTCTTAGAGAATATATTTATTTTTTCTCTTAGAGAATATATATATTTTTTCTCTTAGAGAATATATATATTTTTTCTCTTAGAGAATATATATATTTTTTCTCTTAGATAATATATATATTGTTTTCTCTTAGAGAATATATATATTTTTTTCTCTTAGAGAATAAATATATTCTTGGCATAGAAACTTATAATTTTTGTCTTAGTATCTATATATTTACAGAATACTTATTGTTAGATAATATATTATTATAAACATATATACAAATATACAAATATGTCTAAAATGTATTTTTGAAGTTAACCATGTATATATTTCGCAAGTGCAGCATATATATATTTGTACGTAATATATTCCGCTTTCTCGCGCCATAGGATACACCTTATTGCCCAAAGGTTAATGGGACCCTTGAACTACAAGCAGTTCACAGAACAAGGTCAGCAGCTGTGGGTTGGTCATAGTGGTTTTGACTGAAACTGTATATATGTGCAGTATATATATAAAAAGTGTGTATTCTCTGGACAGTAGGGTTAAGTGTGTAGTGATGCTTAATGCTTGTACATATCATGTTGTACTTATATGCAAGAAGTTTACTGCTCATTAAAATTGGTAAAGGCTTGTGACTTCTCTTGTCAGTTCAATATTATAATCCATATCGGCATAATATCATAATATCAAGCACAGTGCCCACAGATGGCAAAAGTGTGGATAGTATAGACTATCTAGTACATTTATTGCACTGTTACGGTACACCTTCTACGGTTACTGTGCATACATAATTACATGTGCAATAAAACAATTTGCGTGCTTTTCTATGATTTTTCTCAACCTCACTGACTCCACTATGCCATAACGACATACATAACTAGCCCATCTATTTAAATCTTACTTCAAATGGTGGCATAAAAGTTGAAAATTTTGCAACTTTCAACTGTGTTTTTCTCCAAGATATTATCCGTTGGAATCCCAATAAACCTCACCGATAATATGAATATACACTACGAACGTCATTGACCAATCCATAATACAACACCATGCTTGATTTGTGTACAGTCTATATGGCAGTTGTACCAGGGAGTTCCATTACAACTCCCTGGTTGTACCAACGCAAAGTCTTGAATCTATTTTTAGCAACGGCTCATCACTAAACCTGCATATCTCTGATTGGTTGAATTCAAACTAGTAGGTTTGGGGGAACTGTATGCGATTAATTTTAAATATCGAGTTTGTCGTGGACACTTTTCTCATTATCTGCAAATATCTTATAAATATCTTAGTTGGCTCTTTTGTGATTGATATATGTAAAAAACTTGATGGACATGTCAAAAAAGTATATTACGGCGACCAAACGCAAAATGCTGCTTTAAAAGCAGTTGAACATATTTTTCAAGCTTAAGCGTTAAAGAGTTAGCTCAACTGCAGAAATCATCCTCATTTCAGAAAATGGATAAAAGGAGAGCATTACCATGTGTTACAGTTATTACTCTTTTCTGCTTGTTATCCACAGGAAGGAACAGATGTTGAAGAAGCAACAAAGTTGAAAGAAGATCGTTTCAAGCAGCCATTGTTGCTATCCCTTGGTGCAGAAAAAGATCCGAAACAGTTCTTTGTAATATTGGACCGCATTGCAATTTCAGGAGGGCTTCATGTGGTGGATGCTTTAGACAGACTGTTTAAGTGTCATTATGTTTTTAATGTGGAGTACTCTCCAAGTTTGCAACAATTTTGGGAATTTATTGCTGCAATGAACTATGAAGTACTACCTCCAGCAACAGCAAAACCACAGGTCCGAGCTCTTGGTGCAGCAATAAGAGCAAAACCCAAGTAATGATATTGACTTAAAATGGTGTTTACTGATGAAATATAGATAAAAGATTTAGCATTTAAAACAAGCATGCATAATTTTAGTTCAGCTCGGTATTCTTACCAGGTTGTTTTGTTTTAACCAAAACGGACATAGCCTCAGTTTTTTAATCCAATTCAGGTTCTTATTTGCCTATTGTATCTATAGGAACGGCTAATTATTCAAATTTTCCTTTTACACCTGATAAAATCTTCAGTATGTTATTGCAAACTTCATTCTTTAACTTTAGAATTATGGAACACCAGTATTAAGCCTTCATCTTTAGCACATGAAAATGATTAAACTTATGGAACTCTAGAATTTCCCATGTTTTGTTTATCACTGCATCAGTAAATGCATGCCAGTGTTTTAATTATGTTTTATTTTAGCCTTCATCTTTAGCACCTGAAAATGTTTAAAATTATGGAACTCCAGTATTTCCCATGTTCTGCATGTTTTGTTTTCTTCACTGCATCAGTAAATGAATATAATTCGTCTACAAAGTACATTCTGTCTTTTCTGTTCATTGTGTTTCTGGTGTTTTCCTCAAGCGAAACTAAGTGGACATACTCTTATGTTTATAGCTTCTGTTTGAGAATAATTTAATTGGGTGACAAAACCAATTGTTTCAATATATGTTTACAAAATTAACGTTGAAAGCTTAAACATAGACAAACTGCAAAACGAGTGACAATCATGATCATAGTGATTGACAGTCCCAATCATATAAATAAAAAACATTTTTAGACTAATAGTCATTCTAAATTAGATTCTAAAGTCAATCTATTAGATTTCTACCTTTTCAATCTATAACAGATTGAAAGTCAGTTTTTATGATCGAAGAGTCAATCGTATGGAATGACTTTTATCAATCTAATTGACTGATAGTTACAATCGTTTTAGATTGAAATTTAAAAGTCAATCGAATTTAGATTAAGAAAACCAATCCATTAGATTGATATATTAATCTTAAAAAACACTGACTTTCAATCTTTTAAGACTATTTTTGTTTCAATCTTAAGACAGATTGAAAGTCAATCTAAGCCGATTGGTCCCTAATATCAATCTGCCAAAGATTTAAAATTCAATCTTTAAGAGTGAAAAGTCAATCTTGCGAATTAAGAGAGCACGATTGCACCGTTTATACATGAAAATCATTTGTCATTAGTTCTTGTGGTGAATCTCGTGTGTAAGTTGCAAAGGAGGTCATGTTTTAGTAAAATGACATCTTCATTACGGTGCATGATTCGTGAGGAGCTAAACGTGATAATCAATAATTGGTTGAAAGGTACACCACGTGTGTGTGACCCGCCCTCTTGATTGGTTAAAAGATACTTCACATGAGTGTGCCCCGATCGATTGTTACTTTGTTGGACGTTAATCGATTGTTTGTTGGAAGTGTTCCGTTCTAAGAGTGACCGGCCTACTATTTTCTCTTGTCGATCAACATAACTATTGCAATATATAATAGCAATATATAATAGATAGCTAATATACATGGAAACATGATAAGGTTTATCTTTGCTAAAAGGAGTTATATACACAACTTCATAGAACCAAAGTCAATATGTTCAATTGATCTCCATACATACGTGCGTAATTTTTAAGACTAATATTGACATTATACGGTTGTGTAATACTTGGCAAATACTATACTGTACCCCATTGAAAGGTAACGGTGACCGGGTTTTCAAGAAACATCTCCTTAGTGTCACCGCGAATATATACCAACAGAGCTGATGAGACTCACTTGAGGAGTCACGTGTGCTAAAAGATATCGGCCCAAGGTCAAAGAGGTGACCTTGGACCAAAGTGCCCAAGTCCTAAGCCTGTGTAGTTATATAACATACGACTAACACCGGAAATTTGCTTCTTTAGTTTACAGGTGTGTATGTGTTTGGGGGGAGGGAGGGGGGGGGGAGTTAGTTGTTATGCATGTTCATACTCGACTCAAACGTTAATCTACCTGAACTTTAGTCCACGAAAACGATCAGTTTTGACATAATGTAAGTAACAACAGCAAAACCACTTTTTTTTCATAATTATTGTCTAGGGCTCGGATCTCTGAGAATACGATAATTTATCAAAAGTGTGGGAAGAAAAATCAGATCTTTTCATACAGCAATTTCCGTTTGTTTTTAACTTTTACAAACAAAAATTACTTGGAGCCCTTCCGATTTAGGAAAAGTTGCCTCGATACCCTTTTTGATACTTGAAAAGAATTACCACGGTGTCCTGTCATTTCAACGAAACGCCATAGCAATGTCTAAGTAACTTTTAGAAAAGTCCTTACCTCTAGCTAACCGTGGCTGGTTACATCGCAGCATACATATATACGGCTTGAAGCTACATATGAGTGAGTTCGTTTTAATGTAGCAGGCGGCATCACGTCATACCGACACCTATGGTACAATGTTAATCAGATTACATTCCTGGTAATCTGCAACCCATTACCACTAATTACCAAATGGGCACTTGAAACCGACATATGACGTGGTTATTATAGAACACAGACATATTATTGCGTAATTTTCTCACGGAAGTCTAAGAAGTATCTTGATAAAGGTTCAACGAGGAGAGATGCTCGTTATAGAAGAGATAAAATAAGGCCGTGGCTATTCTTACAACTAGTTGTAACAATTATTTATAAACTATTCTTACGACAAAGGCGAATTCAAACGCAGTTAAGTAAATAAAGCAACTGCGCATGGGGTAACCCTAACCCTAAACATAACCCTAAACCTCAATCCTGACCCTAACTCTAACCCTAACCGGAAATTATTGTTACTCCTCGTCGTAAAAATAGTACTCCCGGTCATAAAAATAGCAACTACGCATGCATAGTCGGAAATTATTCTTACAACTAGTCATAAGAATAGCCACTTTGATAAAATAAAACAAAAAAGAAGTAGGACGAATTATTACAACATCGATAACTATTATTCGATGTGTTTGCTTAAGCTTTTACCAAAACGTTTGGGGACTTTAAGTAAGTTCGGCCTCTGTTTGTCCTGACGATGAACGATCGGCTTAGGCCTTTTATATTCTCTCGGTAAACTTGATGGAACCTTGGAAAGTAAAGTTGGCCGACCCCGGTGAATTCGTGGCAGACATCACGAGTCATATACTTTAATGTGATTTTTTTCTGAGCTGTTTACAGTAATATAGTAAATATTTAAACATATATGCTTCATATCAATATGTTGTTGACTGAGATGATTAAGTACACATACAGGGTAGGTCAAATTGGAATAGTGCACCCTTACTTGTATTACGGGGTTCAAATCGCGGTACCAGATGTCAGGCGATGTTTATAGGTCAGGATGAGTGTATATTAGATGATATGGCTATTGGGGAGGGGGATGGGGGGGGGAGGGAGGGGCACGGTTGCGGGCTTACATGAATATCGGCTTCCAAGCACTATCAGAGTCCATTACTATTGATAGGTATAAGCTGTTGTATGTAATCGGCCTTGCAAAGAAAAATCTTATATATGATATTAATTACATGTAACCACAAATACTTATATTACTAGTTATGTTTAGGTGTATCCAAGCAAGAAGTTTTTGTAAATATTACATATCCTAAAAAAAACTAAAAAAAAAACTTGCTACAAATAAATCTGTCTTTAATATAGAAGCCAGATACATCTTCACGTATAGTTCTCGTATATTAACCGCGCATAGCTGTATCCACTCTATATTTGGGATTGGGTAATATCACAGGTTTGCATTAACCGAGTCCACCGTCAACAAATTACTGAATTATAGAAATGCGCCTGCTAGAATTATCAGAAACCATTCAACCGGGTTAAACTGGGTTAAACTGGATTAAACTGGGTAAAGCTGGGTTAAACCGGGTAAATAGAAGCTCTTGTATGTACAGAATTCTCATTCGCAATTTTATTTGTGATTTATCACATGCAGGTGGGAATCGGAGATAAATTCCGGTGCTATGATTGCCGCACACTGACAAATCTTTCCTAAATCATAACATTATGAGCGATCGATGGCAATACGTACATGATAGTAACATTCTGGAAACATTCATGTATTTTGAATGTTACATTGAGCTGGTGGATTGCTTCCTAAATTAAGGAGATTAAACTTTAAATGATTATTACTTGCTATATGTAAGAGGGGCAGGTAAGTTTGAAAGTGACTTATTATGATATGGTTATAATGTAAATACTGTTATCCAGCGATAACGTCTTTAAACGATATTTTGCTGTATCGCATGAGACACAAATCAAAGTAGGGTTGTTGTTACTTTGTAGAATAACAAATTCGTGGAACGCCAAAGGGAAAATTATTACAGTAATTCATTATGCAGCCAGCAACTTGCCAGTCCTTCATCTTCGGCATCGACATACTGGTAGTCTTTATCAAATATGAATATCATGTGCATCACATCATCATGAGAAAACAATAACTTCCACATATTGCAATATTTTTAACATTTAAAAAAATTATTTATAATTATGTCTAGTTTCCTTTGAAATGGGATGCCTGTCTGGACTTAGTAGTCCAATTACGAAAAAGGTTTGTCATTAAGGCTACCCACTTCTCAACAGCCCCCCCCCCTTCCTAGCAAAAGAGATAGATTGAAATTTGACATGCGTAACTACACAAAATAATGAGAAACGCAATTTTTTTACCATTTACGGTTTTATTATAATTATTATTATTATTATTATTATTATTATTATTATTATTACTATTATTATTATTAATATTTTTATTATTATTGTTATTATTATTATTGGCAGATTGATGGTATAGTATCGACGGACGGAGACGCAGCCTTGGATGGGATCAGCGGTGGAGGCAGTGGAGGAAGCATTTATATTCGAACAACGAATATAACTGGAAAGGGTGTCATATCAGCTAACGGAGGAAGGGCTACAGACACCGGTGGAGGTGGTTCAGGGGGCCGTATCTCCGTCATCAGCGAATCGGATACCTTCCAGGGTGTCGTAAGAGCATTTGGTGGACTCACAATGGGTACGTTGACCATCAGTAACGATCTAATTATGGCGTTGATATTATGTGATAGTTGTATATGCATATATATATATATATATATATATGTTTATTTATTTATTATCGATGTATTCTATTTAACTTTGTTTGCAAATGACTAATGGTCATGGGTAATGGTGGGTGTAATGGAATGGGGGGGGGGGGGAGATTAAGGTTTTAATTATAATCATGCTGCAAACGGTGAACTGCAAATTTATCAAATATTGTACGAAACAGCAGTGAAAGAGTTGAGAAGAAAGCAAAATTGAGATGGATGGGAGGAATAGAGGAGGAGTTGGGGGGGGGGGGGGGGTCGTGGGAATGACGAGAGGGGACGATTCCAACCCTCCCGCGTGCCATTTATATTTGCATTATTTGATTTCCCTCCCATCCACAGGTCAGACAAGTAGCCTGGTCAATCCTTCTCCTTACTCGCCATCGAGTATTTCATCTGGAAACTCACAAATCATAACGTTCGCATCGCCGTCACGTATTCATGGCATAGCTATTCGGGGATGTGTCACTTACGAAGCCTGTATATACCACAAAAACAACCGCCCTCAATATGTGACGAAATATTACGTAATGGTAGATGACGGGAGTGGAGTATTCAAAGACTACACGGTAGGTCCAATCCGGGACATCGATTGGGTTGATCAAGCTTAGGCCGGGTATCCTAATATAGATAAGTAACGAAATGAAGTTTAAATAGCAAAGCTGGCATATTATTGGACCTGGTTACGTCACCTATACATTCCATCGGGGCAGGCGCTTTCATTATATCACTATGAATATCAAAGCAAATTTGAATATCTCTTTGAAAATATGAAAACATTGTATATAGTCTATCATTTTAACTGAATACTTGTCGTTAGTCCAATAGAGGTACTACATTGATACTTGGGAATTCAGTAATTAAGAAATACCCCCCCCCCCCTCAAAAAAAAAAAAAAAAAAGAGACATCGCAAACACTGATTTAGGTGTTAAACAATTGAAAATACGTTTAGCTTTTACTTGGAGAGAATGTACGACGTTCGTGTTATAACTAAAATGTCCTGTCGCAATGGTTTTACGTATATTTGTTTTATATTTTTTATATTTTATTATAGGAAACTCCGGATGGACCAAGAGTGTACTTCGAGGGAAATGTTGATGGAGTTAACACAGTTACAAACTACTTTGTTGTACCGATTACAGCTAAGAGGCTTCGAATATACCCAGGAACATACAAAAACTGGAAGTACATGGACTTAGAAATCTTGGGAGAGAATAGTGCATCGTTCGAAACAGGCAAGAATGAATAGAATAGGAGTAAACTTAAAATTGAGTTTGAAGAGTGTTCGAATAGTTCCCTTTATGTCTGCTAGAATATGACATTACGATAAATGTGATTTAATTTTGGAGGCATATAGTGTGGTAATGGGGAGGAGACGTTAGCCAGGCCGGGGTAAAGGAGGGGCGTTCCCCTGTGACGACGGTTGTGAACCCCCAACCCAACCCCTCCCCGCCCGCATTGGTGCCACCATCGTATGCACAATGATAAATCATATAACGTCACTCATAAGTAAAAAAAATAGTTATTAAAAGTAAGTTTAAGCCGAAAGTAATTACGAAAGGTTATAAAATGAATAAGTCTCAACAAATGAACAACTTGAAGGTCATCATTATTTCCCCAAATATCTAAGACGAAAAAATAATGTTCAATGAGGTTCAACGAGCCTGCAACCTTCAAAGCATTTTACCTAGAACAGGAGACATTGAAATGTCTAAACGAATACCCCTCTATGCCTGATTATAATATTATCCAAAGCTTTTGACACAGTCGACCACAACATTTTACTACGCAAACTGTCACACTATGGAATAAGGGGACTTCCGCTCAAATGGTTCGATAGTTACTTGAATCTCAGGCAACAATACACTCACTATAATAATACAGACTCTGACCTGGCTACTGTCCGTTGCGGGGTTCCCCAAGGTTCAATCCTTGGCCCACTTCTATTTATTATTTATGTAAACGACATATCGTCTGTCTCACGAAATTCTTCATTAGTTCTTTTTGCTGACGACACGAACATTTTCTTTTCAGACGATAACCCTAAACGGTTAGAGAGGACTGTTTGTTCTGAACTAAAAGCTTATTGTGATTGGTTTGCAGCTAATAAGCTATCCTTAAATATCAGCAAAACAAACTTCATGGTATTTAACAAACTTAAGCATTACAACGATTATAGTTTCAACATTAACATGAATGGTCACACTCTGAATTCTATTAGTAAGATTAAATTTCTCGGGGTAATTATTGATTGTAATCTCAATTGGCAAGAGCATATCCATAGTTTATCCTCACAAATTGCAAGTGGAGTCGGTATAATTGGTAGACTTAAATATGTACTGCCAAAGAGCGTTCTTCGCACTTTGTACTTCACTTTGATATATCCGCACTTTACTTATTGCAGTACTGTATGGTCGTGTACCAGGCAGTCTTACTTGAAACGTCTGTTTCTTCTGCAGAAACGAGCTGTTCGACATATTTGTCATTGTGGCCCCCGTGATCACACTGATATTCTATTTAAAACATTAAATTTATTGAAACTTCAGGACATAATCAATCTAGGAACTGCTTCAATCACGTATCGTTTCATACACAATCTGCTACCAGACGCTCTCTCTAACTTTTTCACAATCAATTCCCTCATTCATAACTACAATACACGGAATCCTCAGCTTCTTTAGCATACTGTAAATCGCACTTCTTCCCACTCAAGCCTTCGTTATCGTGCCACTAATCTTTGGAACTCATTACCCAAGGCAATAAGTGACAAGCCTAGCTTAAAATCTTTTAGGTATAACTTAAGTAATTATTATTTAAACAAACACTAACTCTTGACAAGTAACTGAAAGACTCCAACTTGTTGTATGGACAAACTCAGGTGTTCAGATGCACTGGATTGTTTTTTTTTTGCGGGGGGGGGGGGGTGTTATTGTTATTGTTTTGTTATGGTCTTTTTGTCCTATTGTTTGAAATTGTGTATTTTGCTTTGTTGTACTTTGATTGGTCTCTTTCTCTTTATTTTAGGGAGCGAAGCACCCCGTCAAGCCCGCAAGGGTTTTTTGTTCCGCTTCCTTCACTTCATGTATTATCCACTACTACTTATTGTTACTTGTTATTTGTAAACGTTTAAATGCATGTTGTGAAAAACAAATAAATGAAATGAAATGAAATATTAAGCATCTATGCGCATATGAAAATACTTTTGAAAACCTTTATCAATTTTCAGCAAGCTAGAATTTTAGGGCCAAAACAGAATATTTAAGGAACAGAAGGTAAATCAAAACGCGATTGATACATTTTATTTTCCTTTTCCCTTTTCGCTCTTGTTACAGATGTCTGTCGGAGTGATGTTAGTGAAGGTATAGTCGAATCGAATCTCTTCATTCATTGGTTATATTTAAGGGCCGATTGGGGTAAAAATTATCGGTTCAGTGAACCAAACGGCGACTTTGGGTCCTTGAAATAGAATGTGCACTTGGCTTCTCTCGATGAGAGCTAGTAGAATAACATATAGCATAATAACGTACCGGTTCCGAGTCGTTTAACCGGTAGATCAATCCGATCCTTGCTATGTTAAATCGCGGACAAATATTCTCTCCATATCTAGAGTTATCATGGATAGTCCTTAAAGTAAAGTTGGAAACGATTAACTTCAAACTTATTGCAGTGAGCCCTTATCTTTTGTCGCCCACTTACGTCGATGTCGTCACGGAATTATAAAACGACTTGATCAAGTATACTATTTACATGAAGCACCACCGAAGCGGTGAATTCGATTTATGATAAGGCCTCGCAACTAAAATGGCTTTTCGTTTCCGAAAGAAGAATTATTGATGTTACATTTTGCAAATTAAAACGCAAGACATAGCACAGATCTACAATTGCTGAAGATTTTGAGTTCGCGGAGTCTGCAATTCCATACAACCCGTTTAAAAGATGTTGGACCACGTTAAGTAGGGACCCTAACACTTAACAGTAACAGGCAGCATTGGAGTAAGCTATAGTAGGTTACAGTAGGCCTATACCGTAGGCTACACTGAGTAGCGGTTTCAGTTCCACAAAATCCTAGCTATTCGAACTATCAGTCGCTTTTTCAGTCAAAATCATGTTTTTGAAGAACTTGTTTGCAAAATGTTTATTTGGAAAACATGTTTGGAAAATTATTTATCGTTTTTTAAGGTAACTTCTAAGGGCTACCAGACAATTCTCTTAATGCATTAAATTTAAATTGACTGTAATCAAGCTAATGAGCAACAAAGCTGTGGGATTGTAGTGTTGAACAGCATCTAACAGACTGTCAAAGTCAACTGAAATATCTACGTAATGAACATGTGAAATTATAATTCTCCGAATTTAAATTTACCGTTTTTCAGCAATTGCAGAAGCCGGTGGCCCAGGTACCATTTATTTAGATTCCCTGCTTCATAGAGAACTGATTATTGATAATAATGGAGAAAGTGCAAGTGTAAGTATCACATCCTGTCGTAAAAGTTTGAAAGGATATCTTCACCACCTTATGCATTTCTGTGTATTGACAGAGACCTTCTGGTAGGAGCCTTGTTTCTACTCTCTCATATCATGTTGGGCCGAGATGGCAAAGAATTAGGTCAAGCTTATTGCTGGCCAAATGCAAGTGGATTTTTGCACTCTGTCAGTAGGCCTACTTAGACAAAAAAAGGCACTTGCATGTATCTACTAGTAGACATTAATATCATAAACATAAAAATTAACACAGTGATTGAAATATGGAAACTGTGTGAACTTGAATTAAGGTACTGTAGAGTAAGCACTTGTATTTCTCAGTGAGAGGCCGAACTATGTGAAAATTTATACCTGCTAAATATACTGGATGAAGGCGAAGAGTAAAGCTTAACTTACAGTAATTATGAACAGAGACCTCTCAGAATCTTTTATCCAATTGTCAAACTAATGAGTAATCTTTATACTCTTTCTATTTATTAAGCCTTTATTATAGGCCTTCAGTGAGATGACGGAACCTGACTTTAGGGGAGATATGAGCAAGCTTTCAACATAACAACCATAACATTCCAGACTCTAGGGCTCATTGATTTTAGAATAAGAACTTTCTTATTCCTTCCTAGTGATGGTTGTTTCTCCTGTTTGACTGTTTGTATTTATTTATATCGCCCCTTACAGCCCAAGACTTCAGGTAATTGCTCTCAGTATCTCATGGATGAATCCGGTGCAGCAGCATGGCTTCCCACCGATGACACCACTGTATCATTCGACACCATCACCATCAAACCTTCAACTCACTTGGTTATCGCAGGCTCAGCCAACACGACCGCCATGTCATCTCAGCAGCCCTCGTTCCTTCATGTCCATCCGCAGGGTGATTTGACTGTTGACGATGACATCGATGTGCAAACCTTTGTCAGCCGTGGAGGCAGCCTGAACCTCCCAGGGAAGAACATCACCATTTCTCAGTCGACCACAGTCTGGGGTGCGCTCTCTACCCAACCTGACACAAGTATATCGTTCACAGGGGATACCATGAGATTTATCCCGGAGGAATTGTCCAGCGAGAGCCAAGTCCTCAGCCTTAAGGGTCTCACTATTCATGACGATTCAGAGGTCATTTTGGAAAAGACTGTCGATGCAGAACAATGTGGATATACATTGGACATTCATGGAGGAGAACAAGGTCACCTTGACATGAAAGAAGGGTCGTCTTTGACTGCGGGATGCCCGGTCTCCATAGTTACCAGCAGTGTCACACTACAACACGCATCGTTCGCTCTCGGTGAAGAATCCGGCCCATCTTTGATCAGGGCAAGTAGATTGGACGTCTTGTCTGAGGTTTCAGCCGGATGGTTGAGATTAGAAGGAGTGGATGAACTCAATGTTGGTATTTTGGGTAATTTGACCTTTGAACCCTTCTATAATAACTTCACCATAGCAACGGTCGAATCGGCTGGTGTTGTAATGAGTACGTTACCACTGAGTGTCGTCAGTGAACGATTCGAAATCACTGACGGAAGTTTCACTTGGCATGGATCCAACAACTCCTCCTTTGACTCCCACTCTGTTAATATTAATGGAATCTTCCGACCCGGAGATCAAGTCGGTAGTTCTGTCGGTTTCCATGATTTTGAAGTAGGGACACACGGGGATGCACTGATGGTCATGTCAACTCCGTTCAAAGTAGACGTGCTGAACATCTACGGTGAAATGAGAATTAACGAAAATGTAATTTTCACCGGCAAGTCTAACCGATCAGTCAATACATTCCTGGTTGCTCCTAACGGCCGATTGGTTTTATTGGACACTGATGAAACAAGTCCCGCGACGACAGAGATTCATGCAACAGCTGTTACTATAGACGGTTCTTTCGAAGCTGGTCTCTTGAACATCGGCGATGGATATGAATTCCTTCAAGTCGGAGGGCATTTCGAGTTTGACCCCGTCGGTATTTATGAGTTGGGTGATGTGTTAATATCCGGCTGGTTTGAATCCCATAGCCCTTTGGTATTTGGCAACATCACTGATAGGGTAGATTCGTATACCTTTGAAACGAGTCCTGGAAGTACTGTGAAACTAAACAGTCAGCACAGAGGTGATAACTTACTCCCAAGTAAAATGCAATCAAACGCTGTCATTGTAGACGGCACATTAGACGCAGGATTGTTAGAGGTTCACATCGGCTCTCTCTCCGTAAGTGGTACTATGGTCTTTGACCCAGCCAACATTTTCGAATGTGATGCTCTTTTCATCTCTGGACGGTTGGAAGTGCAGAGTCCAATCTTACTGGTGGGTAATAATGACACGGAAGCCATCCTGGAGACAACGGAACATAGTGTAGTCTTGCTGAACAGCCTTGGAAATGCTAATGGCTCTCATGGGCTACCATACTCTCGACTCTACTTATCAACATTGAAGGTTGGAGGAACATTCACGGCTGACATGACTGAGTTTGTCTCTCCGATGAAATTTATTGAGGTGACAACAACTGGCGAATTACAACTTGCTTCTACTGGTAAGGTTATGCCTATCTTACTTCAATTGTGTGTAGTTATCTGAACCAGTTTATATCTAATATTAGTTGGAATTGTGAAAAATCTACCATTTGATATCAATGTTTTAAAGCACTAAGCCACAGAATTATGTCTTAGATGCAAGCAGAAAGGTATAACTACACTTGTCTCTCTCTCTCAAGAAAAAATGTGGTACATTTCCCTCACATTTAATGAACACCTTTATATGATAAGGGAAGGCTGTTTTACAGATGTTTCTTGCATAGATTTTACTTTCTTTGACTTTCAGGGTTCATAAGGACAAACATATTCACAGTAAATGGCAGATTCTCAGGTTCTAACCCTCTCACAGTCTTTGGAAGAGATTCAAAAAGAGTTGAATCTTTGCTGATTGGTTCACAAGGTCATGTGACTCTAGACGCATCCTCTCAAGCCTCTGGCAACTGGTCTGGTGTCTCTTACATTCACTCACAACAATTAGGATGTGCTGGACAGTTCAATGCTGGACTCCTGTCTGTGGATTTACCAGAAGAATACCAGGCATTATTTGACGATCAAGATAGTAACCATGGAAATAGCACCATTGTCTTACCATCTGATACATTTAATGAACTCACAGTCTCTGGTAGTTTCATTTTTGAGGCTGCAAGTGACTTTGATGTCATCGAGACTGACATATCTGGCCGATTTGAATCTCATTGTCCAATCACCATCGGTGTTTCTAACTCTGAGTCTCCGACATCGTTCGTTACCACATCTGGCAGTACGGTACTCCTGAATAGCTTTGGTAAACCGTCAAGCCCTTCTGGATTATCCTACTCGGAGTTGTCTGTTAAGACATTGACTGTCGGGGGCAGCTTCGTGGCTAAGGATGTCCGATTTCCTGAAGCTATGTCTTCTATGTGGGTGAGAGGGACAGGCAGCCTTAGTTTGACCTCCGTTGGTAAGAAAACAGAATACATCCTGTGAAGTGAATCAGTAGTCACTCTGTAAAAACTACTGGATTATTTGCTACACATCCGGTTTGGCCATATCCCATGTTTTAGAGCTCAATCTGTGGCTGGGTGGTGTTTTCATGTGTCAAATATAGTCAAATTAAATCATTTTGTGTCGAATGGTGTATAATCATCTTGTACAGGACTACAGTGCATTTTAAAATTAAAAGCTTAAACATAGAAATGGTGTGTAGGTGTTTACTAATGATTTCACAATTTTTGGTGGTTCTACTCTCCGAAATAAATTGAATAGATTTATTTTAGTATGGGTCTCAAGCAGCAATTGAAGTTGGACCAATTGGGTTGCTTTGAACTATAAAAAATAATATTTGGTTCCTTTAGTTATTTCCCCATCTATCTTCATAAACAGCTGAATGATATGATATTAAACTGACTGACAAAGGAATTATGGTAAGGATAAGGAGCTTGTGGAAATGCAGGTAGATGACGAGGG
Organism: Apostichopus japonicus; assembly: GCF_037975245.1. Lineage (NCBI taxonomy): Eukaryota > Metazoa > Echinodermata > Holothuroidea > Aspidochirotida > Stichopodidae > Apostichopus > Apostichopus japonicus. Next base: position 2,048,341 of record NC_092577.1, read on the forward strand.
TTGGGATTGGGGGCGGGGGCTGGTTATTCAGGAGGAAACCCAAATAATGTTCTGAAATTTATCGAACATGCAAATATGTTAGTTCATACAAATTTGATTGATGCATATTGTTGTATATGAAACATTAGCTGTTCACCTACTATAGCTTGAAATCTGTGACCTATTTAATAAAGTTTTGAATTAATAACCAAGTAACCAATATTTGGTCCTCGCCCATCCTAACCACAATAAATGTCAGATATTTAGTTTAGTTTAGTAGAAAAAAAGGATCAGGAGGGACACTCTAGTCCCCATCAAGGACCCTATAGGAGAGAAAAAAAACTGAAGACACAAACACTAAGACCCGATTACAATGCTTGAAGTGCTTGTCCAAAGCATTCTTAAACCAATTCACACTACTTGCAAGAACAACTTTCTCAGGCAAACAGTTCCACTCATTCACAACCCTATTAGAAAAAAAGTTATGCCGAATATTAATCCTACTTTGTGACTTTTGGTGTTTAAGACAATGACCTCTGATACAACTAATATTAGCAAACATGCAAAAGTCGGTAAAGGATATATTGTTAAAATCATACACAATCTTGAAAACCTAAATCAAGTTCCCCACGTAACCTCCTAAGCTTCTTGTTATTCATTGCTAGAGTGAAACGTGTGTTCCTATGTCACTTTCACTGAATTTGTATAGAAATATTAAATGTTTGTTTTCTTTCAGGTCACATAAGGACAAATCTGGTTACAATCGATAGTGTGCTGACTGTTTCAAATATTGTCACTCTGTTTGGTACTGACAGACCAAGAGTAGAATCATTTCTGATTGGTTCACAAGGTCATGTGACTCTAGACGCATCCTCTCAAGCCTCTGGCAACTGGTCTGATGTCTCTTACATTCACTCACAACAATTAGAATGCGCTGGACAGTTCAATGCTGGATTCCTGTCTGTGGATTTACCAGAACAATACCAGGCATTATTTGACCATCAAGATAGTAACCATGGAAACAATACCATTGTCTTACCATCTGATACATTTAATGAACTCACTGTTTCTGGTAGTTTCATTTTTGAGGCTGCAAGTGACTTTGATGTCATCCAGACTGACATATCTGGCCGATTTGAATCTCATTGTCCAATCACCATCGGTGTTTCTAACTCTGAGTCTCCGACATCGTTCGTTACCACATCTGGCAGTACGGTACTCCTTAATAGCTTCGGTAAACCGTCAAGCCCTTCTGGATTTTCCTACTCGGAGTTGTCCGTTAAGACGTTGACTGTCGGGGGCAGCTTCGTGGCTAAAGATGTCAGATTTCCTGAAGCTATGTCTTCTATGTGGGTGAGAGGGACAGGCAGCCTTAGTTTGACCTCCGTTGGTAAGAAAACAGAATACATCCTGTGAAGTGAATCAGTAGTCACTCTGTAAAAACTACAGGATTATTTGCTACACATCCCGTTTGGCCATATCCCATATTTTGTAGCTAAATCTGTAGCTTGGTGGTGTTTTCATGTGCCAAAAATAGTCAAATTAAATCGTTTTGTGTGGAACGGTGTATGAGCATTTTGTACAGTACTACAGTGCATTTTAAAATTAAAAGCTTAAACACAGAAATGGTGATGGGGGTAGTGTTTATTAATGATATCACAATTTATGGTGGATCTACTCTCCGAAATAAATTGAGTAGATTTATTTTAGTATGGGTCTCAGCGTTTTGGAGTTGGACCGATTGGGTTGCTTTAAAGTATTAAATATAATATTTGGTTCCTTTAGTTATTTCCCCATCTATCTTCATAAACAGCTGAATGATATGATATTAACTGACTGGCGAAGGAATTATTGTTAGGAATAGGAGCTTGTGGAAATCAGGTAGATGATAAGGGGTGGGGAGGGGGGGGTGTGATTATTCAGGAGGGAAGTGGTATCATATTTGAATGGGAGGAAACCCAAATCAAGGTCTGGAATATATCATATATACAAATTTGTATGTTCATACAAAACTTTACTGATGCAATTTTTTGTAATTAAAACAGCTGTTGTTTACCTACCATAGCTAGAAATATTTGACCTACTTAATAAAGTTTTGACTTCTGTAGTTTTGCTAATATTTGTTGCAAAACCATGAATGGAGTAACTAATATTTGGTCCTCTCCCATCCTAACCACAATAGATGTCAGATATTTTAATGTCTTACCTGTTTCAAACAAAAGTGATCAAAAGTTATATTAAGTGAAGTGTCTATTTAGACCATCTTGTACCTCACTGAGATGAAAAACATAGACTGTACACAGTTTCATATTTGTTCTGGTATACATTTTTTGAGGTCAAATTTGTATTAATGCTTTGTTATTCATTGCTTGAGTGAACCATGTTTCCTATGACACTTTCATGAGGTTGTCTAAATAAATTAAATGTTTACATTCTTTTCTTTCAGGTCACATAAGGACAAATCTGGTTACAATCGATGGTGTGCTGACTGTTTCAAATATTGTCACTCTGTTTGGTACTGACAGACCAAGAGTTGAATCATTTCTGATTGGTTCACAAGGTCATGTGACTCTAGACGCATCCTCTCAAGCCTCCGGCAACTGGTCTGGTGTCTCTTACATTCACTCACAACAATTAGAATGTGCTGGACAGTTCAATGCTGGACTCCTGTCTGTGGATTTACCAGAACAATACCAGGCATTATTTGACGATCAAGATAGTATACATGGAAACAGCACCATTGTCTTACCATCTGATACATTTAATGAACTCACTGTCTCTGGTAGTTTCATTTTTGAAGCTGCAAGTGACTTTGATGTCATCCAGACTGAAATATCTGGTCGATTTGAATCTCATTGTCCAATCACCATCGGTGTTTCTAACTCCGAGTCTCCGACATCGTTTGTTACCACATCTGGCAGTACGGTACTCCTGAATAGCTGTGGTAAACCTTTAAGCCCTTCTGGATTATCCTACTCTGAGTTGTCTGTTAAGATGTTGACTGTCGGGGGCAGCTTCGTAGCTAAAGATGTCCGATTTCCTGAAGCTATGTCTTCTATCTGGGTGAGAGGGACAGGCAGCCTTAGTTTGACTTCCGTTGGTAAGAAAGACAAAATTCATTCTTTAAAATAAATCAATTAACATGATCACATCAAATAATAAAATCGTTTAACTGCAAACCCTCTTCTGTCCAGCTCCTCTGTTGATTGCTCATGGTGATTGTTACTGGTGTTCTGGAGGCATGAAATACTGAAAATTGAATAGCATAAATGTGTGAAAATGGTGTATGTATGTATGTTTGTATGTATTTTGGATCCTCTTGCAAGCAGGAACTCGCGAAGAAGCCATCATTGGCTTATCAAAGCCGCAAGCTGACCAAAGTCAGTCTCTTAGATTCATATTTAACGTCCATGGTTATGAGCATCTTGTATAGGAATATGGTACATTTCAAAATTATGGGTAAATTCAAGAAAGAAAGTGATGTGAAATGCTGATTCCTGATATCACTGACTAAACACATGTGATCTGCTCTTCCGAGTATGTTTTATCATTGTGCATATAGCAATGGCAGAAGAAGCAGTAAGTGATTGAAGGTGAATCGTTTGGAATTAATGTTTGAACTTTTATATCTGAAATTCTCCCCTATTAAACACTGCTTCAACTGAACTGTTGGTAAAATCCAGCTTGTTCTTTGTATCTAAAATTTTATGCAACATGATCAAGTAATGACACATGGCAAGGCAGAGATGCTATTGTATACACAGGCCACTTAGTGTTTTTCATCATATTGTTATGTTAAAGATCAGGGAATGATTTAGTGTTTAATTTTCATCTATCAGTTTTGACGGCCCTCAGGTTTGCCTCTCTGTAAAATACAATGGTTCTTGCATACATGTATACAATATCTTTCGACACCTGCATAGCAATGTGACCATCTTGAATAGCATTTTGCAAAGTGGTTTGCATAGCATTTTGCAAAGTGGTTTGCATAGCATTTTGCAGAGCGGTTTGCATAGCATTTTGCAAAGCGGTTTGCATCGCATTTTGTGATGCAATACCGGATAAAATATTCCCAGAAGATAACAGAAGAAGCTCCAAATTTGTGGACAAAATATATTAAACATGAAGAGGTGAATTCCTTTGTAGACTGCACATACAGTAGGCATGAGGCTACATGATACATATTCATCTACAGCTGAAGGTTATGAAATTTAACTCTGTTTGACGATGGGATTATGGTCAGAGCTAGGAGCTAGTGGAACATGCAGGTAGAAGGTGAGGGTGGGGGGGGAGGGGGGTTAGGTAGGGTTGGAGGGGTTGGGAGTTGTTGGAGCAGGGATCGGTAGTATCATGTTTGGACTGGGAGGAAACCCAAGTCGGGTGGTTAAATTTATCATATATGGAAATTCATAAATTTTGCAATGCTATTATTGTTTGTGATTTATAATGTTATTGAACAGTATCTGTCTAGCTACTGTGACTAGAAGAAATCTTTAGTCTACCAATCTGAACCCAGACCTATGAATCTTCAAGGTTTGTGGATATTTTTGCCAATCCATGCATGGAATAGCCAAAATATTGTCCTCTCTCATTCTAACCAAATAACATGTCTTTACCTGTTTAAAACAGAAGTGATCAAAAGTACAATAGGTTGAAGTTTCTTATGACGAGAACATTCTGTTGAAACCATAAACATACATACTTTAGTGTTTATTTTGGTGTTCACATTTGAGTAATAATTTCTATTAGTGCTATGGTGTTCAGTGGTTGGATGTTCCATAGTTACTTCGATACCTATATCGCAGTTGTCTAGATAAATGAAATGTTTATATGCTTTTCTTTCAGGTCACATAAGGACAAATCTGGTTACAATTGATGGACTCCTGACTGTTTCAAATATTGTCACTCTGTTTGGTACTGACAGACCGAGAGTGGAATCATTTCTGATTGGTTCACAAGGTCATGTGACTCTAGATGCATCCTCTCAAGCCTCTGGCAACTGGTCTGGTGTCTCTTACATTCACTCACAACAATTAGAATGCGCTGGACAGTTCAATGCTGGACTCCTGTCTGTGGATTTACCGGAACAATACCAGGCATTATTTGACGATCAAGATAGTAACCATGGCAACAACACCATTGTCTTACCATCTGATACATTTAATGAACTCACTGTCTCTGGTAGTTTCATTTTTGAGGCTGCAAGTGACTTTGATGTCATCCAGACTGAAATATCTGGTCGATTTGAATCTCATTGTCCAATCACCATCGGTGTTTCTAACTCTGAGTCTCCGACATCATTTGTTACTACAACAGGCAGCACAGTTCTCTTCAACAGTTTGAATAAACCCGTCGGTCCATCGGGTTTGGTCTACTCAGAAGTCTTTGTCATGGTCCTTACAGTTGGTGGATTGTTTACTGCAGAAGAGGTTAATATTCCTGAAGATTTACTCTCAGTGACAGTCACCACCACAGGACACTGGACTATGACGTCTGTCGGTACGTACATTAATTAATTTTACCATTTAAATATATATATATATATATATATAAATATATATATATATATAATATATATATATATATATATATCATATGAGTATATCATGTGAGTTTAAACTAATTAGTTTTATGTCATGTGAGTTTAAACCAATTAGTTTAAATGTCATGTTAGTTTATACTAATTAGTTTAATGTCATGTTAGCTTAAACCAATTAGCTTAATGTCATATTAGTTTTAACCTATTGTTTAAATTTCATGTTAGTTTAAACTAATTAGTTTAATGTCATGTTAGTTTAAACTAGTTTTCAATGTTAAATTATGTCCTCAAGTGACTGCCTGAATAAAATTTATACTTTCCTTAACTTATTTTTTTTCGTGTTTGCAATTTTCCAGGACCCATCAAGAGTAACGAGTTTGTTTTCAACGGCTTTTTCTTGGTTTCAAATAACATCAGTCTGACTGGAAACAACCTTGGCCGAGCCCAATCAATTGAAGTCGGTTCTTCCGGTACGGTGACCTTGGACGCCGTAGCCCAGGGTACACATCTTTGGACGGGCTTGTCGAATGTCTACGTTTGTCGGCTCGAGAGTTCCGGAGAGTTCCATGCCGGTCTACTGTCCGTCATGACCCCACCCAATGCCGTCGGTGTGGACGAAGTTTATTTCTCCGGAAGCCGGGCTAGTTTTACATTTCAGAGTTACGAATTGGAGCTACCCACCGACTACTTAAAAGTATTGAACGGGGCCAGAATGGAGTCCTTCTCAGAAATTTTACTCCGTGGAAACCAGGGAAGAGAAATCATTCATGTAGCCATAGGCACAAATGCTGTAGTAGTGCTTAACTCTGAAATTCCAAGGTCTTTGTGGCCAAGTGCACCGTTCTCTGAGGTGAGGGCTCAGACAGTGGAGGTGAATGGGCGGTTGGAAGCGGGTAGCCTACTGATGGGTGACGGTTGGGACACCCTTCTCATGGGGTCAGCCGGAGAAATGTCTACCTACATCTACGACCATCAATTTCCGGTAGACACTCTCACGATCGCAGACGGAGCTGCCCGACTGGAAATCTTAAATCCGTTTGTACTTTTCGGAAAATCTCGCAGCGACATAACGTCTCTCAATTTTGGAAGGGGTTCATCTGTGACCTTTGACTCTTTGAGGTTAGCTGGTAGCCCATCCCACAATCTCAGTTACTCTAGGATAGAGGGAATTCAGTCTTCGTGTGTTTGGAACGGGAGATTCGAAGGTAACAAACTCTCATTCAGTATAACATCGTTGACAATTGGTGGATACGTTACCCTCGAGTCCAGTACACCGCAACATTCAAACAGCATCACAGTGACCTCCGGCGGTCGCTTGGACATTACAAATGTGATTGATCTCCACGGCTTAGGCGCTCCGAAGGTATCGTCGCTAAGGATTTATGGATCTGTCATGCTCGATGCAGCGGTCTCATCTCGAGTGAGAGATGCTTGGTCAAACACTTCGATAATCCGAGCGGACAGTGTAGTCGTATCTGGTTCCTTCAATGCAGGACTCTTGTCGATCGCAGATGGATTGGATTCGCTAACTGTGAGTGGGACTATGACCTTTGAACCTGGAGCCTTCTATGACATTAAAAGCACTGTTGTGGCAGGTCAAATGACATCGCTAGCACCCTTCCAGGACACCCAGTCTGTGGATGGTGTATTTAAGCCGTTAAGTGGTACTTCGCTATCGGTGTTGACAGGTGCTAGCGTGAATTTTGACTACCAAGGTCGATCTCAGGGGTCAAATGGTGGCACTGTCGAATCTGTCGTAACCATGGAGACTATCACGGTAAATGGCACATGGTCCTTGGGATCTGCAGAAGTAACAAGCGGTAGTTTGAATTTACAAGGAAATGGTATAATTCAAGTCACACAAGGAGGATATGTGAATGACATGGGGCCAGGTAAAGTAACAGGAGCATTGTTTGGTGTCATGTGACAGATGGTATAATAATGTGATGTGACACATGTCTCTAAATTAGTGTTGACACGGCTGTGAGGTTAACGGTAGTCAACGTCTAAAAACCTTGTAAGGATGATAACTATAAACGTAAAAACCAGGATGAATTTCATACATTGTGTTTACAGTAGATACATCTTTATGTTCTATGGAGGTCAAAGTTCATTTGAGCATAATAGAGGTCAAAGTGTGAAAACCTAAGGATACTTTTGAAAGCAAAGGTGAAAATGAACTTCATGCTTTGTATGCAGATCCACCTCGAGTGGGGTTCAAATATCCTATCAGATCTTGTGGAGGTGAATTAAGGTCAAATTTAAAAACAACAATAGGAGAGGTGTCTAAAATCTCATAATTGCATAGTAACTGCAAAAAGTAACATTTAAATGAACTCAGGTCCACCCGAATGCCAGCACCTTGTCAGGACAGTAGTCAAATATGTGTATAAATCTTGCATGTGCAGTATACTATTGAAATGTGAGTGCGTGGTGGCCAATTGGCTAAGGCGTCGGACTCGTGATCCAAGGATTGCTGGTTCGATTCCTGCCCAGTTCATTACGTTGTGTTCTTCGACAAGATGCTTTACCTCACTTGCCTCTCTCCACCCAGTGGTTATAAATGGGTACCTGTGAGGTAAGTTGTCATTGGGCGCAGTATATAACTGCTGCCGACTGTAGGGATTGTCTCTGGGACAGGTTGTCATTGACCAGGGATAATATAATGTCTGTAAAGCAAATATTATGATTATTAAATGCTCTAATTGAAAGTGGGGCAATGAACCAGTAAAGCGTGTTGTCTAATTTCTAGTTTAAAGTCTCTGAGAGGAAGTAGATATTAAGGTTTCAAAATGCTAATAGAAATGTATTGTGTCTTGTAGGAGCTGGACTCTCTGGGACCTACGCCTCAGGAGCAAGTCACGGGGGTAGAGGAGGACGAGCCGGTGCCGGGTCACCAAGGAAGCTTGCCCCCCTCCCCTACGGCAGCATTTACTCACCTGGCTCCTGGGGGAGCGGAGGTGGGTCATCGTCGAGTAACAGTGGGGGGCGAGGCGGGGGCTTCTTTCATGCAACTGTAGCCCGTAGCTTCATGCTGAGCGGACAGCTCATCGCCAATGGTGGCACAGCTACAAGGGTGAGTCTGTTTTAGATACCAACCATTCAGCATAATTCTCCTATTATCTTTAGCACGATTTATACTTTTCCAAATGCAAAGATGTGTCGTATTTTATTTACGTACAATCTTTCGGTACTTTATAATGACAAACAAAATGCATGGAACTTCGAACAAGTGGTAAACACTTAATGATTACCTGTTAAAGCTCTAGCTTAAAGCTTTAAACCAATATTTATAACAGAAGAAGAAAGATACTAGATGGAATCGCTGACACTGTCTGTAATCAAATAAGAACACTGACGCTAATTAAAGGGTTAGCCTTTATAGATATAGATATATATTTATTCAGCCAATCATTTAAAAATACAATGGAAATTGGTCGATGACAAGAGCTCAAAACATTAAAATTTGTAAACAACATAGAAGACGTAAAATAATATACATAGATAGGAAAACGTTCCTATAAAAGGTATCAAAAATATACTCACAATATATAAAGATGAACAAAAATATAAAATGTACCTACAAAATAAAAAAATAAAATATAAATAATTTATAGTCTGATCCTGTGCTCATCATCAGAACACTACAGTATATTGATTATAACTGTGACATTTCATTAACACTCTGCCCTCATTCTTCTTTAGAGTAACGCAGGAGGAGGTAGCGGTGGGTCCATCTGGATCAGAGCTGGGGTCTTCTCTGGCCGTGGCTTCCTCACGGCCAGAGGAGGGGCGGGATCATCCTACGGTGGTGGAGGAGCTGGAGGCAGGATTATGGTGAAGTATGCTAAGGGTATCTTCAAAAGCAACCATGCAATTGCATATGGTAAGTTGAAATGTTGTCTGGCTCGGGGGGGGCACAAAATAGGTTATATATATATCTGGGGTGGGGGAGAGGTAGGGGAAAAACTCCAAGGGACGTGTGAAGTTGATTTCTGGAGTTTGGGAGGCAAACCACAAAAGTTATCTCAAAAACTTTTCCAACAACATGGATAGTCTAATGAATTCTGTACCAGAAAATACAAGTATCTGAATGTTTTCCATCAAAGTGGTACTTTTTAAATGAAATTTCGTCCTAGTTTTCTACAATATGTTACTTTTTCAATAACGAAATGATGCTTTTCAATTACTCAAAAAGGAGCACTTATAAATTGAAGAGGATGATAGCTTCATAGTTGTCGTTTGGTGTACAGTCCTTGTATTAATAAGGCCACTGCCTTTCTCAATAGACCTTTTTAACAGTTGAGCCATGTTTACTTATAACTTGTGCACAATTCAAAAAGTTATTTTATGACACTATAATGCACCACATCTACCCAAGGGCATGGGGGGAGGGGGGTTAGCCTATAGGGTGCAACCATAATCCACCATACTCACCTATACTTTGAAGAGTTACCTTACAGGTCCCAATATAGGGTCAAGAGAGGCAATTACCAAAGGCAACAACTTTAACGGCCATCCTTAGATCGTTAGCTCAATAATAATAATGATACATCATTTTTATAAAGCGCCAAACAAACTAGGAAATAATTCTTGTAGCGCTTAACAAAATAATAGCAATTATAACATAGATGCCTTGGTGAAGATATACGTTTTGAGTGCTGATTTGAAACTGTTTACAGTATTGCATATTTTTATATGTTCTGGAAGTGAGTTCCACAGGCACGGTGCACTGGATGTGAACGTTCTCAAGCCGTAAGTCTGTGTTTTTACTCTAGGGATGACCACTTGACCAAAATTGCTGTTATGGTGATACCAATGTTTTTGTTTCAATATTCTCTTGTAGGTGGTACATCCTCTGCAGGTGAGGCAGGTGGACCTGGCTTGATCTATTTGGAAGGACAGCTTCTGCCAGTCCATAAAAATCTCAGAATCGATAATAACTGTCAGAGGCCTCAGGTAAGCCTCTCGGCCTCCTAGGCCGCTACTTCTCAAGCTAGCTTCGAGTCTCAACCGGTTTTCCGGTTTATCACCGGTAGAACGGTCTCAGAGCAGTTTGAGTTTTCTTTATGTTAAAACATAGTACAAAATTTGTCAGTGCTTTGTGCTTGAAATCAAATGTTTCTGTTGTGTTATTAAAGATTTTTTTTTAATTGATATAAAATCCTAGCAGGATCTTCTTCAGAGGCTAAAGTTCCTAAAGAAGATCCCGCTAGGATCGAAACATCAGCCTGCCCACTTACTTTTACACATGTTTTTATTGAAACAAACAGTACAGTTAATATCTCTGATACAGTTATTTGATAAATTTATCATTATAATAATGCCACTGGAATATGGTTGCTTAATATGTGACTGTTGGCTCTCCTGTCTTGCCATGAGTTTGTCAATCTTGGTTTGAAATAGGCTACAATGCACTCCCGACTAATCAAAAATCCTTTGCAACCCAAACATTGGGTCGCCACCCCATAGGTTGCGGACTGTCTGTTAAGTCCACCTCATTGAATATGGCTTATTTAAGCCAAAGTTTAGTGAAAAAGTTAGCTGTGACCTGATGATCTGATCTGACAATCTGATCTGATGATCATTATGGACCTTTACCTTGAAAAGAGAAAAGACATTGTCTAGAACAGGATTTAAACAATTTACCTCAGTCTTCATGCCCCGGTCACTAATTTGAATCACTGTCCAGCCAACAATGTCGGTTTGTTTATGATTTTCTCAGTCAGTTTTCCATCTTTATAAACTTTTAAGCAATGTTTGATACACTCACAATTGCTCATGATACATCAAGAATGTTCTTTTGCTATGTTGTACATTTATCTGTGAAAGAACATAACTATAAATGTTTGACTTCCACACAATCTTTAGACTGTGTTATTGCCAGGTAAAAATCCTGTATGGGTTGATTGAAATTTGACCCAAAGTGGATTAAGCCTTTCTAGTTTAGCGATAAACGCCACAAATCGCCGACCAATGTGCATTTTCTTAAGGACTATATTGATTCAACAAATACCCTTCGCTGCTGAGGCTTACGCAGTACCCCCCCCCAAACATCATCTTTCCTTTCCAACTTTCTAAGCACTTCTCTGCTTCATACAAGTAATTAAAATGTCTCCTTTTTGTTTTTCTTTCTCAGTTTTCTGTTCCATCTGGAGATAGAGCCACTGAAGATGACTATCAAAATTTCCTCAGTACAGGTAAATTTTTATCTGCTAAGACGCCAACTCAAAATTATTTTATTTTATTTTTAATGCAGGATCCTGAGGGCACCTACAAGCACACACTTTGCATGGAACCTTTTGGTGGTGCTAGCTTACAATTAAGCAAAAATTCTAAGTCTCTCAGAAACCTAACAAAGGCCCAACATAAGTAGGCCAGTGGGCTATTATACTGAAAGGCTGGTGGCCTAGCCTAGTACATAGATTTTAGTCAGTTTGCGGATGTTGGGCCAGGGTCCCTAGCAATTTCACTATATAGGTGGCAACCTTTCTAGGTCACTCTTTGAAGAACCATAATGATCACTGCTTTTCTTGACATTTTGGATTCTGGGTAGTGATGGTAAGAACTCACTATTAAAAAGACTTCAACTTCTGACTTCTGTATATAGTTCTCTTGGCTAAGGCTTCGGGTAAAACCTGATAGTTATAAGATGAGAGAATAGATATCTGGTGTAAGCAGATAGGGATCCATTCCAGCACAGACCCTCACTGTTGTTTATCAATCAATTTTAAAAACCATAGTAGCCTACTGTTGAAAACTTTACAAGCTTGGATGGTCCCAATTTAATTTTTTTTTGTTCACACATTGCAATGAGTTTCCAATTTTTTTTACTTTTGAATTGTTCGCTATAATTTACTCCTCCTTTGTAGGTGCTGTCGCTTATTTGCTTCCGCGAGAAGATTTTTCTTTCGGCGGTAGCCATTACGATTTCTCTCTCATCGAGATTCATCGTGGTGCCGTCTTGGCGTTCCAAGATGAAGGGACCATTGTGGACGCTGGGGATATCGTGGGTGACGAAACAGGAGCAGTCCATGTTGGACCGTCTCAAACACTTGCCCTCACTGAGGTATCTTGTTAAAAACCATTCTTGTGAACACTTGCTTTCGCTCAGGTGTCACGTTATTAAATCCTTGCTGTCATTGAGTTATAATGTTAAAACAATTGATAACATGCCAGTTGGTTGTTCAACATTTTATCTCTCTCTCAGATATCTTGTTAAAACTTACTTCTCACAGTTGATTATCTTGTTAAATGCTTACATGATCTCACTCATTTGTAATATTGCTAAACACTTTCTAGCCATTAGGTTCTAAGTTAAACACTTGCCCTCCCTCAGGTGTATTGTTAAACACTTTCTGGCTGTTAGGTGCTATGTTTAAACACTTTCTCTCACTCACATATATCTTAATAAAATAAAACTGTTAGCAAACTGCTTATCCACTAGAATGACATTTAAATGACATTTAGCTTCTGAAGAAGATCCTGCTAGGATCGAAACGTCAGGCCAACTTACTTTTATACATATCACATATATCTTGTTAAACACTTGCATTTACTCAGATTGTATTCATTAGACACTTGCTTGCACCTAGGCATGTGTTGAACACTTGTTCTCACCCGGGTGTATTGCTAAACACTATCAATCACTCATTTGTATTGTCAAACACTTGCTGGAACTTAGGTGGTATCGATATGAAAATATATATTCTTCCATTTATATAGATATTTATGTAAAAAATAACTTTTCCCTCTGCAAAATTTCTAAAGGAATCCACCTACAAAAGAATCAATGTCACATGGGCACCTTACATCTACGAAGGGGCTCATTTTGTCTTACCTCCCGCCATCTTGGAATTGAGAGCACCCGTTGATTGGAGTCAGTACACCCACAGAAGAAAGGAAAGTATTGCTTGCCCCTCCTCAATGGTCAGAAGCTCAACGGTGACTATTTGGGGTGCCCTAGATGGCTCTCAATCCCACTTACTTATTGGACCAGGTGAGTAGTGATGGTACTGTTTATTCGTGTTGAGGTATAGACTAGATGAACCTCACTTGTACCTACTAATGGAACTGACCAGCTGTGATTTGTTTTACTTATGTTGAGGTAGCCTAGATGAACCTCACTTGTAGTTATTCATGGAATAGACCAGCTGTTATATTTTGTACTCATGTTGAGGTAGCCTAGATTAAACCTCACTTGTAGTTATTCATGGAATAGACCAACTGTGATATTTTGTACTCATGTTGAGGTAGCATAGATGAACCTCACTTGAGTTACTCATGGAACTGACTTGCTGTGATATTTTGAAGTAAAGTGTTATGTACATGTATTTGTATTTGTACAATGTACTGCTAAACCTCAATACTGATATTCCAATATAGACATGTTTAGTTTTGGTTAGATATAGTTACAGTAATGTAATTTACTAGATGACTAATTGTAACAAGCTGAAAACATTGCTAATGCCTTTAGGTTCATTTAAGTTTAGATAAATTTGTATTAATCATGGTCACTGTATACAATCTTTGTTAGGATAAAGCTCTATAATTCTGATTTACAGTTTTTATGTTGATGGTCAATATTTACAAATAAATGTCTTTGTTTGTTAGGGGGAACTCTACAGATGGGGTTGCCAAGCAACAGAGAGGTTGGTTTTGTGGGGATCACTGTGCAAGATTCCGGACGGCTTATCTTTAACAGTCATTACGGTGAGGCAGACGATACCTGGGTCGTCACTGTAAGTATAACCATTTTCTTTTTCACCCGATACTCGTATCCATTCTACAGAAGTACTATATATGTCGTGATGGTTAAGCTTTATTGATAATTCTTCGGTAAATACTAAATGACTTAATTGCTATCGTTATCAAATCTTAGAAAATGTCACTTTATAGGTTGCTGCGTGACAATTTTAAAGGAATAATATATTATCTATTGTGCCAATAGCCGCCATTGTGCTTTGTTTTGAATCAAACAATTATTAGGAACCAGCCCCCCTCTCTCCCCATTGTGCTTTGTTTTGAACCAAAGAATTATTAGGACCCGACCTTCCTCCCCCCCCCCCCCCCCCTCTCTGGTTCTACCCTGCTATACCAGTATTAGTGAATCCACCTGATTGCAATTTATGAAGTTCCATCGTTGATGACAATTCTTTCAATTGTTTAAAGGTATCCAAAGATGAAGGACCCTACAAGAGGGATGGTAGTGTTACTATTGAAGGAGGAGGTAGACTAACAGCGAGGAACCTCCATGTTATTGCTGAGTCTGTACACATCGAGGCTGGGGGTCTGCTTACTCTTGAGGGGCAGGGCCGCCTGGACGGCGATGGTGCTCGACCTCCTGGTACCGGCTCTGGTGCTGGCCATGGAGGAGCAGGAGGGAAGGGCAGGTCCTCCGGTAAGGTGGTACATCACTCCCTGAAGAGGGACAACACTCCCCCCCCCCCTCAAATGATACACAAGTTTAATATACTTTCATACATGTATACTGCCCACTGCCACTAATGTTATCAGTTTTAGTAAGAGATTGTAAATTAAGACTTGATATCTGTTGTCAAGAGCAATTTTATTTTGACTTTCATTTCTTCTGAACATTGCTTAGAGTTTGCGGATGTTAGCCGATAATCAACAATTTCTCGTTTGATCAATTGATTGATTCAAGATGTGTGTGTAATGTTGAATGTCAATATATTTCTATCCTTCAGATTCTGGCATCGGATATGTTTATGGGAATATAACAGAACCAGACAACTTTGGAAGCGGAATCGGGTCAGGGGTCATCACAGGTTAGTTTTTAAATATGTTAACTTTCATCGTAAAGTGTAATAAGTAATGATTTTCAAGGGTGGATTCAATTTCTTCTGGGCCTTCTCTTCTTTATCCTTTTGGCACTGTCAAATTACTGTAACTGCAAACATAGCACCACTCAAAAGAAGGAATAATGTAGCATCTACAGGCCGCCATTCATATCTTTTATGGATGTTTGCTTATACACCCCTTCATTTTGCCAATAGCAGGCATGAGCTTTTTCCAGGAATTCCTTTTCTACCTCAGGGACAAAAACTATTATCCTAACACACTGTAGCATACGCAAACTGGAGCCTATACCGCAATTTTTGCAAAGTTCTGTTATTTTTTTTTACCGGAGCCTCATCCCTGCAATAGATTCTACCAATACGTGCCTCTTTGGTCTCCTCCAGCTCTTCTGAGAGATTTAGAATCTGCCATTGAAAGTAAACAATTTATACCAAAATCAAAACATAAATTAATGTTGCTGTCATAACTGCAATCAAAACCATTTCCCCCGCTTCAATGCCGGTTTTAACATTGAAGGATACTACTATATTACATCCATAACTGCAAATATTGTTCTGAGTTTGAGCAACAATATGACCTTTGAAAATGTATATCACATGTACCAACTCCTTCTTTATGGATTTTGAAATATATCAGGCATTTTTCAGTTCCTTCATAGAAGTAGATAGACAGAAGCTGCTCTCAGACGCTCCTTTTGGAATTAAGTTTTATTTTTATATTTTCATCACAGGTGGAGGAATCCTAAGGTTAGATGTTGCCAAGAGTTTAGATGTCGAAGGCGAAATTAATGTGAATGGGAAAAGTGGTGGTGCTAGTGGCGGATCAGTCTGGATCAATGCAGATGAGCTAGAGGGATCAGGAACTATCAAGGTAGGTAGAAAAGGGAATGGGAGACTGAGGGGAAAGTCTGGGTGTGACTAGTGGGATCAGAACGGATCTATGCAAGTGAGATTTGGGATCAGGAACTATCAAGGTAGGTAGAAAATGGAGTGGGTGAAAGTCTGGGGTGTGATTAGTGGGATCAGGATGGAGCAATGCAAATGAGCTGAAGGGATCAGGAACTATCAAGGTAGGTAGAAAATGGAGTGGGAGACTGAGGTGAAAGTCTGGGGTGTGATTGGTGGGATTAGGATGGATCAATGTAATAAGATTAAGGAATCAGGAACTATCAAGGTAGGTAGAAAATGGAGTGGGTGAAAGTCTGGGGTGTGATCAGTGGGATCAGGATGGAGCAATGCAAATGTGCTGAAGGGATCAGGAACTATCAAGGTAGGTAGAAAATGGAGTGGGAGACTGAGGTGAAAGTCTGGGGTGTGATTGGTGGGATTAGGATGGATCAATGTAATAAGATTAAGGAATCAGGAACTATCAAGGTAGGTAGAAAATGGAGTGGGTGAAAGTCTGGGCTGTGATTAGTGGGATCAGGATGGAGCAATGCAAATGTGCTGAAGGGATCAGGAACTATCAAGGTAGGTAGAAAATGGAGTGGGAGACTGAGGTGAAAGTCTGGGGTGTGATTAGGATGGATCAATGTAATAAGATTAAGGAATCAGGAACTATCAAGGTAGGTAGAAAATGGAGTGGGTGAAAGTCTGGGGTGTGATCAGTGGGATCAGGATGGAGCAATGCAAATGTGCTGAAGGGATCAGGAACTATCAAGGTAGGTAGAAAATGGAGTGGGAGACTGAGGTGAAAGTCTGGGGTGTGATTGGTGGGATTAGGATGGATCAATGTAATAAGATTAAGGGATCAGGAACTATCAAGGTAGGTAGAAAATGGAGTGGGTGAAAGTCTGGGGTGTGATTAGTGGGATCAGGATGGAGCAATGCAAATGAGCTGAAGGGATCAGGAACTATCAAAGTAGGTAGAAAATGGAGTGGGAGACTGAGGTGAAAGTCTGGGGTGTGATTGGTGGGATTAGGATGGATCAATGTAATAAGATTAAGGGATCAGGAACTATCAAGGTAGGTAGAGAAAGGAATGGGAGACTGGGGTGAAAGTCTGGGTGTGATTGGTGGATCAGGCTGGATCAATATGTATGAGCTGAAGGGATCAGGTAGTATAAAGGTAGATAGTAAAAGATGTAGCATTTGAAAATGCGCCCTTTAACACCACTGCCATAACAGTTTCCCTGCCACAGGCATTTTATTTGGCTCTGGTGGTAGATCACTGGAAATTTGAGCTGTGCAAGTGACTTTTCCAAGCACGTTTCCTTTGCTAGGCTTGGTGAATTGATTACATAACACACATGTTAATGTTTCAGACTAATCACCTTGAAAGGTGCAGAAGTGGCCAGTGGCGAAAACTGAATGTCAGTCTTACTAAAGGGCGGATTTTAATATAGGGGCAAATATATTAAGCATTTGTGTATTTTGCGAGCAGGAGACATTACCAATTGATTCAACACTTTCAATCTCTTTTGTATTTCACAGGTGAATGGTGGGTCTGGTTCATCTACCGTGGGAGGAGGAGGTGGAGGGCGCATGGCAGTATATTATCAAGAGTTAGACTGGTGGTTTGGTTCTCTGCAGGCTTATGGTGGGTCAGCTTCGTATGGTCCTGGTGGAGCAGGTACCATCTACATGGAGGTAAGACAGCCTTGCATGTAGCACCTGTAGGGCAACTTAAATGTCTCCCAGTTCCCCATTAGTGGCCTCTTGAGGTGTGAGTCAGTTTAATGGCATTTAGAACTATTGTGAAGAACTAGGTGAAGCAACTGAAGTGTTAATTGTACTCAATGACGGTCATAATTTTAAGCTTAGTTGACAATTACACAACAGCTGCATCTAGTGACGGGAGGCAGAGGGGGTACTGTGTGTTTGGATTGTTTTGACTGAGTGGAATAATGTGTATTGTGATAAAGGCACCGAGTTGGCTTCTGTGTATTGTGGTAGCAGCACGTATTGTGGGATACTGTTTATTGTGGTAGCAGCACCTATAGTGGGCTACTGTGTATTGTGGTAATGGCACAGGGGGGGCTTTCATATATTGTAATAATGGCACAGAGTGTGGTTCTGTGTATTGTTGTAGTGGCACGTATTGGGTACTATATAATCCAGTAACGGCACTGAGTGAGCATTTGTAAATTACAGTATTTAACACACAACTATGTTATAATCAGGCTGGCAGATGTAGTTGGATAGGTTGTTGTCAGTATTACTGGCTATTAAAGCTAGTGTGCCTCAGGGATGTCCACTTTCTGCTATACTTTTTACAATACATACAGATAAAGTAAGATCAAGTGAACACGTTTCTGTCAGAAAGGTTACTTAGTGCTAAGTTCATGTTTTGTGATGAAAGTCAGATTTCCTTAACTCAGTTTCTTCTCGGTCCACAACAGAACACCATTCCTGAAATGAAGAACAGATCACTTGTGATAGCGAACAATAACCTATCGCCTCCATCCCAGACTGTCAACTCATTTGATCTAGGTGTTCCAGAAGGTAGCAGGACCTGGGTCAATGGGGACAACATCGTCACCTTTGATCATGTAACCCTCATAGACAAAGGACATTTAATTGCTGATCCAAATGTACAACAGTAAGTAAAATTGCTATTAAAAAGTTTTTAATTGGACCCTTCCATTTTTTGGTAGGATATAATGAAAACTTTAGCTGGACAGAGGTCCCTGCATGTGGCTACCATGATCTGATCCTCCAGTATCGGTTTTCACTTTCATGAACTGCATAAGGCACCATCATGTGAATTAATGAAAACTGCAGCAGCTGCATGCTATACAATACTACACAGCAAGGCTGATATCAATATCAAACAATTAATGGAGATAAGCATCTCTGGAGACCTGCAGGCCTATTGTGTGTATTAGCTGCAGCAGCTGCATGCTATATAGCAAGGCTGATATCAATATCAGACAATTAATAGAGATAAGTATCTCTGGAGACCTACAGTGCCTATTGTGTGTATTAGCTGCAGCAGCTGCATGCTATACAGCAAGGCTGATATCAATATCAGACAATTAATGGAGATAAGTATCTCTGGAGACCTGCAGTGCCTATTGTGTGTATTAACTGCAGCAGCTGCATGCTATACAATACTACAGCAAGGCTGATATCAATATCAGACAATTAATAGAGGTAAGTATCTCTGAAGACCTACAGTGTCTATTGTGTGTATTAGCTGTAGCAGCTGCATGCTATACAATACTGCAGCAAGGCTGATATCAGTATCAGACAATTGATGGAGATAAGTATCCCTGGAGACCTACAGTGTCTATTGTGTGTATTAGCTGCAGCAGCTGCATGCTATACAATACTACAGCAAGGCTGATATCAATATCGGACAATTAATAGAGGTAAGTTCCTCTGGAGACCTGCAGTGCCTATTGTGTGAAGTACAGCTGTGCACAAACAACGACATCATTATGAGTATCCTTGACTGCAGTGTTGCAGCAGTCTGCTCAGCGCCTGACTTTTGACATATAGTGCCTGATTCAAGTGAGCAAATACCTGCAACTTTTTTTTTAGGTGGGAGGGGGGAGGAGGTGCATGAAGAATAGTTGATGAAATATTAGTCTGCTTGGTTTCATACATCATAGCTACATGCTATGAGGGCCAACTATGTCACGAGTCATTTTTATCCTAACTTTTCATTCATTACTACTCATTTATTCCTTACTCTTAATTCATTTATGAATCAAAAGCATGCAAAACTATTTTAATATGTGTGTCCTTTATCTTCTTCAGATTTCATGCATATTCAGTGCTTGGCGATTTGACCAGCTACATCCACGTAGGTCCTGGACAGGTCCATGTGATTTCCGTTGAGGAGTACGATGAATTGCAAGCTAACATCTACGTTTACGAGGACGGAATTCTTATGCTGCCTCTCAACTTTGCTTGCTACGGAGTTACGATTCACGTACGGTAAGGATATGTGAAAGTGATGCTTTAATCTAATTTTTCTTTTAGTGAAAGCCCTTGTGGGATATTTCACCATACTTTTACTTGATACTATATAATATTGCTATGTATGAAGTTTCACATCGACCTGTAGCCATATGTGTATCATCAGTTTATACTGATTCCGCAATCCTCATGAAAAAAAATTCTCAGAGAAGAGTTTATTGTACATTTTTCATTTCCAAATGAAAAGTTTACAATGAACACTTTTCTGAGAATGACAAACAGGGGCACCTTGTCCACATGACGGTCAAGCTTGCCTATGGGTAAAACAGTACTCCTCAAATTCACTTGAGCATTAATAATCTGTTACATGATAGCATAACTACCCCAAGTACTGCCATTAAGATCCATCCTTGAACACACCTAATTAATTGACCAGCCACCGTATGATTGTAATCACAAGTGCTCTAATGAACACTGTTACATGATAGCGTAAACTACCCCAAGTACTGCCATTAGGATCCATCCTTGAACGCACCTAATTAATTGACCAGCCACCGTATGATTGTAATCACAGTGCTCTAATGGCCAGCACTACTTTCCTGTGTGAAGACAAGTTTGGCTTGACCACTGAAATAGCAGACTGTGTGGTTATCTTGAATTTGTGCAGAGGAGCGTTCAGTATGGCTAGCATTACCAACTCGGGTAGATATCCAATCTCCCCTGTTTTTGGCCAAAAACAGGAGACTCCAGTGGTATTTGCTATAGGCAGGGAAGATTGTAATGCAGTGTAAAAAAAATTCGTCAAGTTAAATTAATTTAACAATATTTGTCAGTCATTTCCAACAAGCTCTTGCAACCCATCGAGAATCCTTTGCGAACTAAACATTATAGGTCATAACCTATAGGTTGGGGACAGCCAAACTAGACCTTATTTATGCCTACATGTAGTTTGTGTGCTTTGAGACTTTACTGCAACAAATTTACATAAAGTTAACATAATGTAGGACATTTAGCTAACCAGATCGAGGTATTCCGCTCCCACTCCCCCCCCCCCCCCAAAAAAAAAATAAATAAATAAAAGAATTTAGTAAAGCAACAAGATTTTGTTTCCTATTTTCCTTTGCATTTTTCTGTTATTGTAATGCCAAGAAATTGTAGGAAGATTTATCTTATAAATATATCCTTCCTAGTCTTGTGCAGTTCTAAATTCATTCTGTTTCCTCCAAGATCAACTTTGTAGTTAGATTCTTTTGTCAGCAGAAAAGTTATAAGTGTACAGAACTACCTAGTGGGAGAGTTTGGTTATGCATCGACAATGGCAAAATAATTGTTACTCTTTTCAATGTGTCTGCAAAAATTCTGTTTTGGTTCAGCGGTACCTTGGTCGCTCATGACATCACGATTGGTCAAAACTGTCGTCTGCTGTTGGCGCCGAGTGGAAGTTTCAAGGACGGATCACCTTCACATTACACGTTCGGCTCTATCACCGTTAGCGATGGCGGAGAGGTGACCACTACTGAATCGTCGGAAAGTCTGAAATACTTTACACTGAATGCGCACAGCATGTACATTCAAGGAGGCGGTATCATTCACAATGTCGAAATGACTATCAACGTCGTAGATCTGGTCGTGAGTGACTTAGGAAGGTTGGTCGCAGATCAGCACAGGTTGCCGTGCGTCATCACAGATGGAACAGGGAAAGGCACATCCTCGGGGGCTTCAGGTATGGCTGCTAAATCACAATTCTTAGCTAGTTCGTCGAAACACCTCTTGAAATTGAGATGTCATGATGGGATGTCAAAGGTCATTGGAGAGTATTGTCAAAACAGTATGAGACTGTATATTCAATGCACAAGATTTTTTTTTCATGTTATGTTCTGTACTCAAAGCTCGTCCTCATGGAATTTTATTTTTGATTAGTTATTTACAGGAACTATTGGTAAATTGTATTGTGTACTCTCACTGTTATTACTATCTGTTACTCGTACTCACACCGAAGGGAAATCTATTGTACATATTCTAACATCCTCGTAAAGAATAAACTGTTAAATGTATGAATTTTATCAAACTCATAAAACTGCTGTTAACCCTCATGGCTTTGTTAGGTGCTGGACATGGAGGGAGAGGAGGGCGTGGCAGTGTACAGAAATCCACCGGCGCACCCTTTGGAAACATCTTTGAACCTGTTGAATTTGGATGCTCTGGTGGCAGCGGTCAGGGTGGCAAAGGGGGCGGGAAGCTTCGGCTACGGGTGACGGGTACCATGCAGATCGATGGTGAAGTCTCTGCCAATGGTGGCGCTGGGTCATCGGCCAAAGGAGGAGGTAGCGGTGGATCAATCTGGATTGACGTGGAACACATGCAGGTATAAACAGGGTAGATTAGACCGGAATGTATGAAGGTGAAGGGGGGGTAGACTAGATCAGACTTTGACATGTGCAGGTGAAGGGATAGATAAGACCTGTAGATCTGGACATGACTGGACATGAACATATGCAGTTGAAGTTAAGATTAGGCTTGAACATATGCAGGTGAATGCAGGGTTGACTGGACTTGAATATATGCAGGTGAATTCAGGGTAGACTGGATTTGAACATATGCAGTTGAAGGGTAATTTAGACTTGAATACTGTATATGCAGGTGAAGGGAAGATTACACTTGAATATATGCAGGTGAACAGACACTAGATTTGAATGTATGCAGGTTAATGGGAGATTAGATTTGAATGTATACATTCAAATTGAAGACTAGACTTGCAGATGCAGGTTAATGGGAGACTAGACTAAATGTATGCTAGGGGGAGGTTGATAACTGGGTAATGTTGTTCTCTTCTTCACTTTTATCATTTTACTATTTTTCGTCTTGTCTCTCTTCAGGGTTATGGATCAGTAGAGGTCAACGGGGGCGATGGTGGTGCCTCGGGGTCCTATTACGGGGGTGGTGGGTCAGCTGGGCACATCGCAGTCTACTTCTCTCTCAACAGGACCTTCTCTGGATCCTTTCAAGCCTTTGGAGGTCGTCGAGGGGGTTCAACTGCAGGAGATGGCGGTCCCGGTACTGCTTTCTTCTACCACACAAGTAAGTATAAGAACAAAAGACTGAATAGATCGTTAAATTTAATTGAGTCGCTGATGTCATCATCAATTTAGTCTTTAAAGGAGCATTCCAGATATTAAATAGATTTTAATGGTGAAAATCTTGAAAACCAGAATAGCTAGCTAGCTCAGACAGCTTGACATATCAAGACTAAAATTCGGTCTTAAATGATCCTTTAATATCCCAGAACATAGTACTTTTTTTAACATAAAATGTGTCTCTAAAATATGCATATGCAATAATCATGATATCGTTTTGCAAAAATAAATGTTTAATTTGAAAAGAACTTATTATCCAAATTTTTTCTCAGGGTTTGACCATCGTTCTTTGGTCATCAACAACATTGGTAGAGGGCCTGGAGAAGATGAGGGCGCTATAGAGGACTACCTTCATCTTGATGAAGATGAAGGGAGGGCGTGGTTGCTGCCATCCTCTGGAGGACATGAGCTCGCAGGTATTAATGGCATCAATGCTACTCTAAAGCCTTCTGTAACTTATTGAAGATGAATGGCCTTGTCTTAGATATAATATGAAAGAGGGTTTTTTCTTGCTTGCATGTTTGTTGATAAATTATATATGGATATCACAACCCTTACTCAAATTCCATATCTGGTTTGATATCTGGCTATATCTGGATAGATAAAGACTTTATATGGCCATATAAAGCCAGATATATCTTGATATAATTGTAAGCCAGATATGCATAAAAAAGTTTGATATGGCCATATAAAGCCAGATATATCTTGATATAATTGTAATCCAGATATCCATATCAAGTTTGATATGGCCATATAAAGCTAGATATATCTTGATATAATTGTAAGCCAGATATGCATAAAAAGTTTGATATGGCCATAAAGCCAGATATATCTTGATATAATTGTAATCCAGATATCCATATCAAGTTTGATATGGCCATATAAAGCCAGATATATCTTGATATAATTGTAATCCAGATATCCATATCAAGTTTGATATGGCCATATAAAGCCAGATATATCTTGATATAATTGTAATCCAGATATCCATATCAAGTTTGATATGGCCATATAAAGCTAGATATATCTTGATATAATTGTAAGCCAGATATGCATAAAAAGTTTGATATGGCCATAAAGCCAGATATATCTTGATATAATTGTAATCCAGATATCCATATCAAGTTTGATATGGCCATATAAAGCTAGATATATCTTGATATAATTGTAAGCCAGATATGCATAAAAAGTTTGATATGGCCATATAAAGCCAGATATATCTTGATATAATTGTAATCCAGATATCCATATCAAGTTTGATATGGCCATATAAAGCTAGATATATCTTGATATAATTGTAAGCCAGATATGCATATAAAGTTTGATATGGCCATATAAAGCCAGATAGTTCTTGAAATAATTGTATGCCAGATATCCATATAAAGTTTGGTTTGGCCATATAAAGCCAGATATATCATTATAATGGCAAAGATTTGTGTATTAATACGTATGCAATCACTGAAACTGAGTGAGAAGGTTTTTGAAAAGAACTTAATGAATTTTTAAGAAGATCAAACTCATGTACGGTAGATGATATGTGCCATTTCATACAAATTCTACAAAATGTGGTCTGTTGATGAGTTGCATTTGAATCATGCGATGCTGATGTAAACTTGATTTTACTACTTTATTGTAATTTTACCAGGAAACCATAGTTACTACTTTGAAGAGCTTCAGTTATACGGCAATGCTCACCTTGCTGCACTCCAGGAAGATCTAGATGCCTCTGCCGGCATCTTCTTTGAAAATCTGATCGGCGACAGAACGGGAACCTTGCACGTCGGACCGAACCAGGAGATGGATCTATTCAGGGAAGAGATCGATCTACCGTTCAACGTGAGAGTCTACGAAGACGGCCATCTTGGATTAGCAAACAGGACCGTCGTTCACGACGTGACCATTTATCTGGACGGCGCCCTCAGTCATGTCAACAATCTCACTCTACACCACGGGGGTCGTTTCTGGTTGAACCACCACGGGCATACCTCCCAGTCGGAGGCAGGACACTACGAGTTCGATCACGTTCACGTGCAGGACGACGGTTACGTCCATATGGTGTCTGACCCGGTCGAGGACCCTAGCATCAGCTTCCAGGTTATCAGCCTTCAAGTGGATGGTGGTGGCTTAGTGGAGGGTACACATATTTATGTCAAAGCAGAAAACATCACCGTGGATTCCGGGGGCACTTTCAGAGCAGACGGACTCGGTTACAGGGTCAGCGATGGCATTTCGACATATCCAAATGGTTTATTTAGGAGCGGTCGTCACGGTGTCATCAATGTTGGTCTCGGTTTCACGGGATCAGGAGGATCATCTGGTGCCGGTCATGGAGGAAGTGGAGGACACGGCCAAGGTGGGTAACTTCTTTGTTATCATTTAATGACAATGGACTATTGTTTAATAGTTCAAAGGTCGCAACTATGACAAGTGCAGCTGAGACTGTACAAGAGCACCTCTTCTCATCTGAATTGGGATATGTTAACATTCACAGATTCAAGTTGCTAAAGTTTTCATTCTGAGGAAGATCTACATGTATCTTTATCAGGCATGAGCTTTTTCCTTGAATTCGCGGAATATCCGTGATTTCTTTTCTACCTTGGGACAAAAACTATTATCCTAACACACTGTAGCATACGCAAACTGGAGCCTATACCGCAATGTTTTGCAAAGTTCAGTGATTTTTTTTTTACCCCAGGCTCATCCCTGCATTATGACATCACTAGTAGTATGTAAGAGAGTATGAACTTAAGAACACAGTTTAATTTGTATCTTTGCTTCAAACCCTTAAGAAACCTATTTTGAGATTTGTCAATCATGACTATGTTCGTGAGTTCGGGATCATAATAATAATAACCAGTTATTTTTACGATGCTTATAACTTTCACGTCAGGTGGCTTCCAATTCAACATTTAAACTCGAACTTGGAATCTTTTAAATTTAGAAAGTCATTTCAGATGGGAAAATGTTAGATTGTTCTTGGATAAGAAACCCACCTTACTATGACCCAGCCGGGAATTGAACCCCAAACCTGCCGATTGCTAAGCCTCATTGCTTCCAATGCCCCCACTTTTATCCATGACTCATTCGTAGCATTATTCAGTGTTTGCAAATTGTATGATGTTGTTATTGTGTCCACAGGAGCTGCCAAGACAGGTCTACCATACAGTGACCTCTACCAACCAGAGGAGTTTGGAAGTGCAGGAGGAGGTACCAATGGAGGTTCTGGTGGTGGTAGGATTTGGTTCAATGTTACAGATACCATCCACATCGACGGAGTGGTATCATCAGATGGTAACCCCGGGGGAGTGGGCAGTGGGGGTGGAAGTGGTGGCAGTATTTGGATGCACTGTAACTTGATCAAGGGGTACGGTACCATCAGCACCAATGGTGGAGACGCGGGGTCCAACTCCGGTGGTGGTGCCGGAGGTAGGATAGCACTCAACTTCTGGAACAATGAGACTTCCAACGGATTTAAGTTTGAGTCCCACGGGGGTTTGCCCGACGGCAACTGGGAGGGCGGAGGTCCAGGGACGGTCTTCATGTACCACGAAGAACATGAGCACCGGACACTGTACATAGAGAATGGCGAAATCAACCCGTTGGATAAAATCATAGACTGGAGTAACGTGGAGGAAGATGGATGCAGGGCTTGGATTCTACCGGTGTCGGGGACCCACGAACTGGCCGGCGGAAATAACGTATATCATTTCGAAGAACTCCAGATATACGACGGAGCTCACCTGGCGGTGGTTCCTCCCGGGGAGGCACTATTTGTGGTAGACGCCATGGGATTAAGCAGTAGAATGGATGTCTCATTCCTGGCTGCGGAGTCCACCGAGTGGGAGGTTACCATTTTCTTTCGACACATGATCGGAGACCGGACCGGAGCCATTCATATCGCAGATAAGCAAGAGATGGATCTGGAGAGACCAGAAATTGATTTGCCTTTCAGCACTTACGTCTACCACGACGGCCACCTCGGACTGGCACCCAACACCGTCGTTCATGGTGTGGAGATATTCAATGCTGGATTGCTCTCCCATATCGTCAACCTCACACTTCACCACGGGGGATATCTGTGGGCACAGCATGGTGGGAGGACGGCAGGCCAACCATCGCACCATTATGCTTTCAGAATTGTGAGAATCCAAGATGAGGCTTCAATTAATGCAACAACCGATCCCATAGACGAACCGGGTATAACCTTCATTACGGAATCCATCTATATTGAAGGCGGAGGTATCTTACATGGCACCAAACTCACAATGATCTCAGAAAACATTACCATTGATGCTGGAGGCAGCCTCACGGCAGAAGGACTTGGCTACACGGGTCACCACAGCAACGATACCCATGGTGAAGACTCCCTTCATGGTGATGTCAACCTTGGTAAACCGCATCCAGTCTATGGTTTAGGTGGTGGAGGTGGTCATGGAGGCAGTGGAGGTAGAGGGCCTAATGGTAAGGCTGGGTTTGCCTATGGGGACCTATATGAACCATTCCTCTTTGGAAGTGCTGGTGGTCACGGGTTGAATAATCAACATGGTGGCACAGGTGGTGGCTACGTATGGTTGAACATCTCTGATACCATTCACATAGATGGTGAACTGACAGCCAATGGTGGCTATGCAGATGCGGTTGGTAGTGGAGGAGGCAGTGCAGGGAGTGTATGGTTACATTGTGATACCATCAAAGGTTACGGCAGATTAGCAGTGGATGGTGGGGATGGGTACGAAGACAGCCAATCCCCAGGGGCCGGAGGAGCAGGTGGACGCTTGGCGATGTACTTCTACAAAAACGATACGGCAAATGGCTTCGACTACCATGCTCGGGGCGGCAGAGCAGGAGGTCCTCTTGCGGAAAATGGTGGAGCAGGGACGGTGTTTCTTTATCACATGGAATACGATCATCGTACTCTCATAATCGACAATGGTGGTCTGGAGGCCTGGACGGATCACCACACGCTATACGATTACTCTGATTGGGCAGGGGACGGTTGCAGGACCTGGATCCTGTCCTTGTCGGGCGAACACCACTTTGCCGGAGGATCTCACAACTTCCATTTCGAAGAGCTCCAGATATACGGTTCCGCTCACATTGGCATCCTGACTGACCCCATCGGCCGTAACGCCTCGCTGTTCTTCCTGTACATGATAGGGGACAGGACGGGTACCTTCCACATCTCAGAGAGTCAATCCCTCGACCTTCACCGATCGGAGATTGATCTACCGTTCAACGTGAGGGTTTATGCGGATGGTTTCCTCGGATTAGCACCGGATACGTACGTCCATGACGTCGACATATGGATGCACGGGACCATGGCGCACATTCAGAACTTGACTCTCCATCACGACGGCGTGTTGACCATGGAACGAGGCGGTCGAACCTTAGGACAGGAGGCAAGCCATTATCGCTTCAATCACGTTCTTATTCAAGATGATGCAACAATATGGGCTGTCTCCTCAACCACTCTGGACCCTGCCAACTCTCTGTACGTGGATACCCTCACTGTCCAAGGCGGGGGTTTATTCCACGGTACCAGACTCTTTATCCAAGCAGAGAACATCACCATCGACGATGGTGGAAGCATCAACACCGATGGTAGAGGGTTCAATCGAACTGATCATCGGGATGGAGATGCCGGTGTCAATGTCGGGAGGGGTACGGACAGTACCTCGGGATCCTCTGGCGGGGGTTATGGTGGTACATCTGGAAGAGGCCAAGGAACGTACCTCACTGGACAACCGCACGGTAACATCTATGAACCCTTTGAGTTTGGTAGTTCCGGCGGTGGACCGATGGGAGGTGCCGGTGGTGGCATATTGATGCTGAATATCTCTGGCTTTGCTTTCATCGATGGTGTCTTGAGCGCCAACGGTATGGAAGGAGGAAACACAGTCAGTGGCAGTGGCAGCGGGGGAACCATACTGATGACCACCAATGGCATCAGAGGACAGGGTACCATAGCTACCACTGGTGGCGATCAAAGCACATCCTCACAGGCTGGCGCTGGATCTGGAGGAAGAATCGCCATTTACTTTGAGACAAACAGCACGTACAGAGGTGAGTTCCTCTGTCACGGTGGTGAAGCTTTCAATAATGGTGAGTCAGGAGGCCCTGGTACCATATTCCTGTACCACCTACTGCATGAACATCGGACCCTAATGATCGACAACGCCCATCTGACGTCCACCCACGTTGGTGCAATCCCTACTTATACTGACCTGAGCAGGGATAGCTTTAAGGCTTGGATTCTCCCCCAGTCAGGGGAGCACCATTTTGCCGGTGGAAACCATAATTACCACTTTGAGGAACTTCAGATTCTTGGCAATGCCCACTTAGCTTATCAAACAGATCCATACGACCAGGGGGCTTCCTTGTACTTCAGACATATGATCGGCGATTGGACCGGGACCGTTCACGTCGGGCCTAACCAAGTGATGGACCTTCAGAGCAGCTTCATCAGTATCCCGTTCAACTTGTACATCTACGTGGATGGTTACGCCGGTCTCGGCTACGAGACCGTGGTCAGCGAGGTCTTCGTACATGTAGAGGGTGAACTGGACCACGTGAACCATCTGACCTTGTACAACGGAGGTCAGCTGAGGGCATACCTCACAGGATCTGCCAATTCCCAGAAGAGTCAACATTACTCTTTCGATTCGGTCCGTGTCAAAGCTGACTCCCTTTTCAACTTCTCAACGCCATTCGCTCACCGGGACGAGTACAGGCTGGTGGTGCAGGAGGATCTGTTCGTAGAGGGGGGAGGACTAATCTACGGGAAGAACCTCTTCATTCATAGCGGAGATCTGACGGTCGACGACGGGGGCCTCATCGATGTCAGCGATGGAGGTTTCTTGGCCAATCATGGCGCAGGTTAGTGATATCTTTTGGAAACTTATTTTCTTATTATTAGAATAAAAATAAAGCAATAATTGTTAGCAAACTGCTTATTCAACTAAAGAGCCTGTGTAAGAGAATGTGTGTAAAAGTAAGAGGGCCTGAAGTTTTGATCCTAGCAGGATCTTCTTCAGAGGCTGAAAGGCATATTATTAAAGGCTTATTATTAGAAAAGTCTTATTATTAGATATAATTTTAACTCAGATTTCAACTCCACATTAAACAATTGAATAAATTATTAGGTAATAACTGTTCAGCATTGAAAATCGTTTTGCATTCAAATTGTGATCCAGAAAAGCATTGCTAAAGTAGACCCAACCATCACCATTTTCCTTTCTGATACAAATGATTGTAATTCAATTATTTATTTATTTGTTTTATCACCAATTGTGTACAATGGGAAAGGAAGTCTCCTATAAAGCCTTAAAAAGACTTAACATTGTGATGTACATCTTTACCCAAAGTGTAAAGAAAAATGTTATTCCATTTTGAAGTTTTCAGGGTGCAATGAAAAGACCACAAAATATGAGCAAGTCTATACATGGCAACGACCAGCCACTTGTCCTGAAATTTTCTATTTTTTAAAATTTTTATCTGCATTCCTTTCCCTTTGATAGATATGGGTTTTGCCAATCTCTTCTTTTTTAAAACACTAGTTTAAAACTATGAACTTGAGAAGTTAAATTTTAGTTTACTTTTGTTCTCTTTGGTGTCTTTTTCTTTCTATCAATAAACAGCCCCTGGGATCACCCATCATCTCGGCAACAGTGGTGCATCCCATGGTGGTCTTGGCGGAAGAGGTGCGTGTGGTGGGTCCAACACTTGTCGCACATCTAAGAACCTGCCATATGGTAGCACGTACCGTCCATGTGAGTTTGGTAGTGGTGGTGCGGGGAGCCAAGGTGGAATTGGTAAGTATTAACTTCAAAAAACTTAATTCTTTGTACTATTAGCATGTCACGTTAAAACTGTTTATATCATTCATGTTTTGTTTTTGGGGAAGTTATGTGTAGGGAGGGTTCTATTTATTTCAACCTGTGAAATTGGAAACTTTGAAAAGTTCTGTTGGAGGACTAGAATGGTCTGTATTCTGAATTTAGCCATTGAAATATTTACCTCTAGATTTGTAGCTTTCGATACATTTTGGTGCTAATTTGGAAGTCAGTCGGATTTGTTATCTGTTTTCTTCAGACAGAAGAAAAGATGGCTAGTGTTAAATGTTGATATGTTCTGAGAAGTACCATTGAATCTTTGAAGGGGTGATATGTGTCGGCTGTACCTTTTAATCATGAATATTCATGTCTGTCACAGGTGGAGGCATCTTGGAGTTTGAAGTGCGGAACATTCTTCGTTTGGATGGTACCATCAAAGCAAACAGTCTAAGCAAGAATGTCGCAGCATCTCTTAACGGTGCATCAGGAGGGAGTGGGGGCAGTATTTGGATCAGAGCGGGCGCTTTTGTAGGTAAGACCTCTTAATGTTTTTTGTTTTTTTTCAGATGAACTGCTTGGAAAATGTTTCAGTACATCAAGACAAAGGTTAAATATTTCAAAATTGTCAGATAAAGTCAGCTAAAGGGTGACCTATTCTGAAAAGAACAGTGTCCAGTTGGTAACCAAGGTAACCAACCAGAATAAACTATTTGAATGAAAAAACTTTGAGGTGATGATAATAAAGGTATATATGTGTTCTATCCCTTTGGTTGTGTAAAATTGGTTAATATGTTACTGGTCTCATTGCAGGTGGCCATACCGGTAGAATCGAGGCTCATGGTGGCAGCGGTGGGAATCTCGGTGGCAGCGGATCTGGCGGACGTGTGGCTGTACATTATGCAAATAACGTGACACACGGGAAGTACCTGGGGGAGTATCACCTGCAGGGTGGACCAGCGGCTAACTGTGGCCCGGAGGCCGGTGCGGCCGGGACAGTTTACACCATCCATACTGACACAGGTAAAATGTCTACACCATCCATACTGACACAGGTAAAATGTCTACATAATCCATACTGACACAGGTAAAATGTCTACACCATCCATACTGACACAGGTAAAATGTCTACACCATCCATACTGACACAGGTAAAATGTCTACATAATCCATACTGACACAGGTAAAATGTCTACACCATCCATACTGACACAGGTAAAATGTCTACACCATCCATACTGACACAGGTAAAATGTCTACACCATCCATACTGACACAGGTAAAATGTCTACACCATCCATACTGACACAGGTAAAATGTCTACACCATCCATACTGACACAGGTAAACAGTCTACACCATCCATACTGACACAGGTAAAATGTCTACACCATCCATACTGACACAGGTAAAATGTCTACACCATCCATACTGACAGGTAAAATATCTACACCATCCATACTGACACAGGTAAAATGTCTACACCATCCATACTGACACAGGTAAAATGTCTACACCATCCATACTGACAGGTAAAATATCTACACCATCCATACTGACACAGGTAAAATGTCAATGTTATCATGTTTTACCATCCAAGGGAAAAGAGGTTATGTATTAGAGTGGCTGTGAATCCATTCAGGATCCATTACAGAGCATATTTGCAGAGTGACAGTGGAAATCTCTACCGAATTAATACTGTCTCAACTTTAATCTGAGGAGGTGTTTCGGGTGAATGTGGATCCATGCCAAATATATGGAATGATATCAGGAAGTATTATACGGTCGCAACTAAACGTAAGAAGGTAAAAAGGTTAGTGAAATTTCTTTTCTGAACAGTTTCGATTTCAATTCGTGACCCTCCGATACAATTCCACGGTTCCGTTTCATTTCCTCACAGGTCAGAGCGCACTCCACGTCGACAACAACCAGCAATTTCCGTCGTCCTCCGAGATGAGAAACATTGGACGCAGGCTTGACCTCACGTCAAACAGAAACACATTTTCCAAAACTACAACGTACTACGCAACCAACGGTATTAAGGTCTCCTCGTCGGGAGCGATTTATAATCCCAGCGGCAGTTCCGATGACTACCACTATCTCATCGCAAACCTCTTTGATCAGACATTTGACGGGAGTCCAGCAAGCTCCTACAGAAATGCTTACAGTACGGCAACTCTGACCTTTGACCTCAAATGGGTATACTTCCTGAATGTCATAAGGGTGCATGTTATCTGCGGTCTGCCAACTAAATTCCATGTAAGAATACATACTCTTTCCTCATGCTTGATGCTGTTATAAATAATACATATTTTTTTTCAAAATAAAATAAAACTGTTAGCAAACTGCTTATCCACTAGAGAGCCTGTGTAATAGAATGTGTAAAAGTAAGTTGGCCTGACGTTTCGATCCTAGCAGGATCTTCTTCATTTAGCCTCTGAAGAAGATCCTGCTAGGATCGAAACGTCAGGCCAACTTACTTTTACACATATTTTTTTTCGTGTAAATTTCTGGAGAGGTGTAGCTAATTTATTTTTCAGATTTTGAAAATACTAAGAAATAAAATATGGTATAGTAATGTGGAGGGACCTTCAAAGACTCTAGCTATATATCTTGGTTTTTTTTTTAACTATAGCAAAATACATGCCCTCAGCTGGTAGATTGGCAACTGGTGTCATTATCGACCAAATCTCGTTATATTAAACTGATGACATTTTTCCAGTTTAACTTTATTGCAACCACTGTTGGAGGTTTCACGATTACTGTTATATTCAAACATTTTTATCTCAGCAAATCTGTCGATATATCTTCCTGGTTGGTTCATTTTTCTGTCATTGTTTTGTACAGATTACTGGAAAACTGGGCGGGTCGAGTTTTGACATTACCAGCAATTATGTGATCCCACCATCGCCATGCTACAACTCCGATGCTTACTTGGAGATTCCGGTGCGAGGGAATGTGGATGGTCTGGTGTTTTCATTGGTCCATACGTCCTCCAGTGGTGATGCGTCTCTCTCCGAAATTGAACTCTACGTGGATGGGGAAAATATCTTTGACAGGTTAGCAAACTTTGAGTGTTAGAATTAATCAAATTATAGAGAAATATGGAGTTTTCACGATTGTAAACGAATTATTGTCAAAATACACCGGTTGGACAAAAACCCTGGCATATGACAAATTCTAAACTTAAATATGTAATTATGTACATTTTTGGTTTGTAGTGTACTTAAAAAATTTACTTTGCAAGTTTGCACGTCAGAACCTGTACAATAATATCAATACAATAACGAAAAGTCACCTCATAATCATATTAAACAAAAGTAACAGATTGATCAGTATAATTCTAGATTAATTCTACCAACAAATGATTACATTAATATCTTTGTTCAGTTAGGTTTGTTGGCATGTAAAAAAATATTGTGTTGTGATTTAAGTTCCTCTTGAAGTTTTAGCATGTTATTTAATACCTTTTTTCGTAGGTACAACCACCGCAACTTAGATTCGGCTACCACCTGGATAGAGGGCGATCAAAGGCTTCATGAATTCAGTGAACTGACCATTGTAGGCGGGGCTCAACTAGCTTTTATGCCATTAGGGAACATAACATCACCAGTAGATGTCAAAGTTGGTCACCTGTATGGGGATAACACCGGTAAGAGTTTTCGCTTTGTCATTTTGATTTAACGATTCTTTGTGATTTTATTCAATTTCTATCTCATATTTACAGGATATCTGCATGTGGGCTATGCTCAGACTGTTAACATCACCCACTCAAACCCTGATATCCCTGATATTTAATGATTCTTTGTGATTTAATTTATTTCTATCTCATATTTACAGGATATCTGCATGTGGGCTATGCTCAGACTGTTAACATCATCCACACAAACATGATATCTCTGATATTTAATGATTTTTTGTGATTTAATTTATTTCTATCCCATATTTACAGGATATCTGCATGTGGGCTATGCTCAGACTGTGAACTTAACCCACTCAAACCCTGATATTGAATGATTCTTTGTGATTTAATTTATTTCTATCTCATATTTACAGGATATCTGCATGTGGGCTATGCTCAGACTGTTAACATCACCCACTCAAACCCTGATATTGAATGATTCTTTGTGATTTAATTTATTTCTATCTCATATTTACAGGATATCTGCATGTGGGCTCTGCTCAGACTGTTAACATCACCCACTCAAACCCTGATATCCCTGATATTTAATGATTCTTTGTGATTTAATTTATTTCTATCTCATATTTACAGGATATCTGCATGTGGGCTATGCTCAGACTGTTAACATCATCCACACAAACATGATATCTCTGATATTTAATGATTCTTTGTGATTTAATTTATTTCTATCCCATATTTACAGGATATCTGCATGTGGGCTATGCTCAGACTGTTAACATCATCCACACAAACATGATATCTCTGATATTTAATGATTCTTTGTGATTTAATTTATTTCTATCCCATATTTACAGGATATCTGCATGTGGGCTATGCTCAGACTGTGAACTTAACCCACTCAAACCCTGATATTGAATGATTCTTTGTGATTTAATTTATTTCTATCTCATATTTACAGGATATCTGCATGTGGGCTATGCTCAGACTGTTAACATCACCCACTCAAACCCTGATATTGAATGATTCTTTGTGATTTAATTTATTTCTATCTCATATTTACAGGATATCTGCATGTGGGCTATGCTCAGACTGTTAACATCACCCACTCAAACCCTGATATTGAATGATTCTTTGTGATTTAATTTATTTCTATCTCATATTTACAGGATATCTGCATGTGGGCAATGCTCAGACTGTGAACTTAACCCACTCAAACCCTGATATTGAATGATTCTTTGTGATTTAATTTATTTCTATCTCATATTTACAGGATATCTGCATGTGGGCTATGCTCAGACTGTAAACATCACCCACTCAAACCCTGATATTGAATGATTCTTTGTGATTTAATTTATTTCTATCTCATATTTACAGGATATTTGCATGTGGGCTCTGCTCAGACTGTTAACATCACCCACTCAAACCCTGATATCCCTGATATTGAATGATTCTTTGTGATTTAATTTATTTCTATCTCATATTTACAGGATATCTGCATGTGGGCTATGCTCAGACTGTTAACATCATCCACACAAACATGATATCTCTGATATTTAATGATTCTTTGTGATTTAATTTATTTCTATCCCATATTTACAGGATATCTGCATGTGGGCTATGCTCAGACTGTTAACATCATCCACACAAACATGATATCTCTGATATTTAATGATTCTTTGTGATTTAATTTATTTCTATCCCATATTTACAGGATATCTGCATGTGGGCTATGCTCAGACTGTGAACTTAACCCACTCAAACCCTGATATTGAATGATTCTTTGTGATTTAATTTATTTCTATCTCATATTTACAGGATATCTGCATGTGGGCTATGCTCAGACTGTTAACATCACCCACTCAAACCCTGATATTGAATGATTCTTTGTGATTTAATTTATTTCTATCTCATATTTACAGGATATCTGCATGTGGGCTATGCTCAGACTGTTAACATCACCCACTCAAACCCTGATATCCCTGATATTTAATGATTCTTTGTGATTTAATTTATTTCTATCTCATATTTACAGGATATCTGCATGTGGGCTATGCTCAGACTGTTAACATCATCCACACAAACATGATATCTCTGATATTTAATGATTCTTTGTGATTTAATTTATTTCTATCCCATATTTACAGGATATCTGCATGTGGGCTATGCTCAGACTGTGAACTTAACCCACTCAAACCCTGATATTGAATGATTCTTTGTGATTTAATTTATTTCTATCTCATATTTACAGGATATCTGCATGTGGGCTATGCTCAGACTGTAAACATCACCCACTCAAACCCTGATATTGAATGATTCTTTGTGATTTAATTTATTTCTATCTCATATTTACAGGATATCTGCATGTGGGCTCTGCTTAGACTGTTAACATCACCCACTCAAACCCTGATATTGAATGATTCTTTGTGATTTAATTTATTTCTATCTCATATTTACAGGATATCTGCATGTGGGCTCTGCTCAGACTGTTAACATCACCCACTCAAACCCTGATATCCCTGATATTTAATGATTCTTTGTGATTTAATTTTATTTCTATCTCATATTTACGGGATATCTGCATGTGGTCTTTGCTCAGACTGTTAACATCACCCACACAAACCCTGATATTTAATGATTCTTTGTGATTTAATTTCTACTTTATAATCTATTTCTATCTCATATTTACAGGATATCTGCATGTGGGCTTTGCTCAGACTGTTAACATCACCCACTCAAACCCTGATATTTAATGATTCTTTGTGATTTAATTTATTTCCATCCCATATTTACAGGATATCTGCATGTGGGCTATGCTCAGACTGTTAAAATCACCCACTCAAACCCAGATATCCCTGATATTTAATGATTCTTTGTGATTTAATTTTATTTCTATCTCATATTTACGGGATATCTGCATGTGGTCTTTGCTCAGACTGTTAACATCACCCACACAAACCCTGATATTTAATGATTCTTTGTGATTTAATTTCTACTTTATAATCTATTTCTATCTCATATTTACAGGATATCTGCATGTGGGCTATGCTCAGACTGTTAACATCACCCACTCAAACCCTGATATTTAATGATTCTTTGTGATTTAATTTATTTCCATCCCATATTTACAGGATATCTGCATGTGGGCTATGCTCAGACTGTTAAAATCATCCACTCAAACCATGATATCCCTGATATTTAATGATTCTTTGTGATTTAATTTATTTCCATCCCATATTTACAGGATATCTGCATGTGGGCTATGCTCAGACTGTTAAAATCACCCACTCAAACCATGATATCCCTGATATTTAATGATTCTTTGTGATTTAATTTATTTCTATCTCATATTTACAGGATATCTGCATGTGGGCTATGCTCAGACTGTAAACATTACCCACGCAAACCCTGATATCCCATTCAACAGCAGAGTCTATGAACTCGGTCAGCTTGGTATGCCTCACAGGACTTTCTTCTGGGGTGTGGAAATGATATCGTCGGGGAAAGTAAGTACAACAAATTGGTATTATTTTAGGCTTTTCATTTTTTGCAGCTATATGTTCAATAAACACAGTTTTATCAACCATATTTTTATGAGAAATAATTGAAAACGAACACCAAATGTACAGACTAAATCTAAATGCTGGTGAAACCTATATAACACCTTCACTGCCAGCTACAAGGTGTCTTAACAATCCCTTTCCGTTAAAATTTGGATCAAAGAGCTTTGTACCAGTTTTGGTATGTTGAAACTAAAATTTGTGTTTAGGCTTCGAGCAGTTTGTACCAACACTATTTAAAAAAAATGGCTTCATATATTGGAATTTGAGGTCAGCATGTTTGGTTGAATGAATTTACTATCAGAAATCTTTGTCAAAACCTCTAGGGTGAAAAAACCATATTATAAACCCGGTATGTTTTTTGTTTTTTTGTTGTTCTATGTTTAGGTCACAGGCATAGAGGATCTTTATGTGTACGAGGGTGGCTATGTGAGGTTTGATAGTAATTCTAGTCTGGGTGAAGACACATCCCAGTCTGAATTCAGTCTCCAGTCTCTCCATGTGCAAGATGGAGGAATCTTTGAACTCAAATCTCTCGAGAAGGACGCAGGAATGAATATTCTACTCAGTAACGTCACGGTAAGGATAAAGTTGTATATATGACAGTAGATATAATGGATTAAGTGAACAGAAACCTGTAATTTATGGGATAAAAGTATAAACTCGGTGGCAAGGAGAACGCTGTTTCTCCTTTCTGAAATTCTAACCTATGATCAAGTTAAAGCTGTTTTATGTGAAGCTATTGATGTATAAATGTACTGATTACATCTACATCCAATGAAGATGAATAAGGAATAATAACTTTGTTGTCTGGAAAAAAATGGCAGGTTTTATTGTTGTTGTTGTTATTGTTGTTTATTGTTGTTGTTGAAACCTATAACTGTGATCTTTTTGAGTGAACCTATGTCACCATATTGTGAGTTGTTTTTTTGTAGAATATATTTTTTAACCCAAAAATATTGTTTTGATCATTTTCACTTGTAGCCCCATACCTTCTATATGACTTATCTATTTTTGCGGAATGGTTTGCACAAAATTTGTTTCTTCAACTTGTAGTTTTTGATAACTCTGGTTTTTGATAATTCTGGATTCAATAATTCTGGTTTATGATAATTCTGTGATGCATACCTTATACCTTTATACACTGTATGTAAAGATGGTTTCGCTACTTGTAAATTCTCTTCACTAGGTGTACGGTGGTGGCTTCTTCAAGTCCAATGATCGGTTTAATCTCACTGCGGATCATCTCTTCGCTATCCACTCTGGAGGAGAGATTAACCTTGATCATGGTGGCTATGAAACCATGGAAACCAGAGGCCCTGTCAATGGCTATGTACCATCTGAAGGACCTGGTCAAGGTTATGGAGAAGTGGGTAAGTATACATCAAGGGCTTAATGACAAGGATTTATTCTATAGTTTGAATGATTTGTATTGCAAGCAAATTTGATGTATGGATATTGAGATTAAATTGTTTGTTGATACCAAGGTTACCAGAGGGTGACAGTAAGTTACCTGTTTGACATGAATTCCATCTTTGTGATTTGAAACTGGTATGAGAAATGAAATACAGAATGTATACAGGATTGAACCAATGAGCTCCTGAGACACTACTGGTACATGATTGGTCTTATCAGTCTACAAGGACAGTTAATCAGCTTTGAACCATTTCTTTGGATTATTTGTTCATATAGATAGAAAGACAGACCGACAGATATTGCAAAGAATGATATTTATCTTGAGACTTGATTCTTCTAGATATAAGAAGTGACTACACTGTCAGGGTTTGATATTCTAGTACTGATGATGATGATGATGATGATGATGATGATGATGATGATGATGATGATGATGATGATGATGATGATGATGATGATGATGATGATGATGATGATGATGATGATGATGATGATGATGATGATGATGATGATGATGATGATGATGATGATGATGATGCTGTTGATATTATTCATCTGTAGGTAGCGGCAGTGGAGGAAGTGGAGGTGGACATGGTGGCAGCGGTGGGAGGAGTAGCTCTCAGGTCAAAGTTGGTCTACCCTATGGCTCTATTTATGAACCTGTGGATTATGGAAGCACTGGAGGATATGGCAGAGACTATGGTAGATATCTCTTGAATATTCATGAATTAATTCATATATCATTTCCTAGTAGCTTGCAGTGGGGTAAGTGAATGTGTACATGGTGGCAGGGGTGGGAGATGTAGTTCTCATCTCAAAGGTGGTCTACCCTATGGCTCTATTTATGAACCTGTGGATTATGGGAGCACTGGAGTATACAGAAGAGACTACAGTAAATATCTATTGAATATTCATGAATTTTATCCGGTTTTTGTTTACTGTCAGCTGTAGTGCAATGTGTCAGTTAACATGTACATGGTGGCAGCAGTGGGAGAATAGTTTCAGGTCAAAGTTACTCTATTTATGAACCTGTAGGATATGGCAGCACTGAGTGTATATGGAAATAGATAATAATATTGAAAATTAAAAAATTAAGCGTATGACTTTGATCCCCTGGTAGTTAGCTGCAGTGGGGTAAGGGAACACGTACATGGTGGCAGTAGTGGGAGGAATATCTCTTTGGTCAGAGTTGATCTGCCATGTGACTAGTTATGAAAGGGAAAACTATGGCAGCATCAGGGGATATGCAAGAGACTAAGGAAGTAAATCCTGGATATTTGCTTTGCAATCCCATATATACGATGGATGTTTGGTGATGTTTGCCAATTTCAGCATTTCTTATAGAATTGTTGACTATAAACAATCAGCGGTAATTTGCTTTCATGGTCTATATAGAAACATTGATAGGCTTCAGTATTAAACTTAGTCCTTGATGATGAATATTAACTTTCCAAGATAATAACTTTAGTGTAATAACAGAAATTTGGACAAAAGTCGTCACTTGCTGTGGTCACGTTGTTTTGGCTGTTAAAATTATTTTGACCGGTTCTATATTATATAAGCAAATTACCACAGAAAATATTTTATTCTTAAGCTTAAAAGTGGATTAACTTGATCGAAACTCTTTTTAAAAAAAAATTGCTGAAAAATTTTCCACAGTATTTTTCAGCACACAGGTTCCAAGTATCATAGTGTGATGAAATATTATTATTATTTTTTTCCTGCCAGGTAATCTGTACTTTGGAAATGAACCAGAGATGAACACAATCGTGAGGCTCGGTTTAGGAGGCAGGGGTGGTGGCGCTGTTAGAGTCGCTGCCAGGCACATATTCGTCGATGGAAAACTGACAGCCAATGGAGAGAACGGAGCCATTTATGCCGGTATGGATAAAAGATATACTTATATCTTCTTTCAATTATAGCCACTAGGTCACAAGCTTCTTTCCGTTGCGGATAGCGTCGGAATTGCTCGAATGTGACATAGAATGAACCATAACAGCCACATCCATGATTCACAGATCGTAATGTGACAAAAACCAAAGTCAAATTTCAAATATTTCAAATTGAGGCCATTGAGAGCAATTAAATTGAAATGTTTGAAACTAATTTTGGGTTATGTAATTGTCTTTAATATTTTAAGGTTTCTGCCACTTTGTCAAACTCTAGGTTTTTTCTCTCGCAAAGAGGATGAAAGATTTAAAATTTAATTTTTGCCTTTTCACATATAATTGGATTTGAAAGCATATTTAATTTCCAACGTTCAAACTCATTTGTTTAATCGGCAGGTGGTGGGTCCGGTGGCAGCATTTGGTTGGACTGTGAGGAGCTGGATGGGGACGGTGAGATCTCAGCCAATGGTGGTAAGGGTCAGACCTACGCTGGAGGTGGCGCTGGCGGTAGAGTGGCCATCTACCATCACAGAATGCATGACTTCAACGGAACCATTTCAACCTATGGCGGTACGTTTGCAGTACATCTGTGTTTGATGTTCTTACAAAAGTCCCCCATGTGTGATACAGATATGTGGTATTGATAAGTGTGATGTTGTGAAGGAATCTCTGTACCATGCAAAAGTCCCTTTCCTGTTGTACAGCTTTCAGTAACTGGATGTGGCTTTGTATTTTTATAATAAGGAAACTATGTATGATGTACAACCCTGTGTGCAAGTAGAATGCACATGTCCTTGTGCAACTATACAGCCTTACCTTACCCATTTTGTCAACTTTTGAAAAGGGCAATGCAGCATTTTTTCATTCACAGCGAGAGAAAAAGAACAGACAGAAATGACACTCTTTTCTTCCATGCTTTTGAGTTAGCATTTAGTAATATTGAATTCTATAAGTTTAATAGGTGGGCAAATATCGTGATTTGATTCGAGGGGCATGGCAGTGGTTGTCGTCAATAACCGGTGATTTTTACAGAAAGACAGCAAATATCAGGGACACTGACAGTCCTGGATTTGTAGTGCTAATATTATATTATTTAATATCCTGCTAGTATCGAAACGTCAGGCCAACTTTCTTTTACACATTCTCTAACACAGGCTCTCTAGTGGATAAGCAGTTTGCTAACAGTTTTGTTTTATTTTGATTGTTTAATATCATAACAGTTTCAGTAGCATGCTTCAATTGTTCTGATTGAGTTTTTTCTCTACTTTATACAAGTCCCAGGACTCTGTGTTTTAAGTTTAATAATTACAGTAAGTATATTTGAGAAGTACAGAAAAAATAACAGTGTTTCGCTCATTGGTATAGTGATCTCATTATGAAAGAAAGTGTCTTTACCTATGATAAGAAAAGTCATAATAATCTTGAATATTGAAGTAATTTAATTCATTGAGAGGTAATTTTCTATGACAATATTTCATAAATAACTTACTGGCCTTAAGTATTTAAAGTTGCACAATTTTAATTTAAAAACTAGTTTTATAAAAGGAATAAAAATGATTTGTTCGATAG
Source organism: Apostichopus japonicus (assembly GCF_037975245.1). Lineage (NCBI taxonomy): Eukaryota > Metazoa > Echinodermata > Holothuroidea > Aspidochirotida > Stichopodidae > Apostichopus > Apostichopus japonicus. Next base: position 2,091,579 of record NC_092577.1, read on the forward strand.
GTACTGGCCACAGCAGCTACTCAGGAGGATCTGGGACAGTCTATCTCGAAACGGTGACCGATTTTAGAGCCATCGAAAGAGAGACCGTCTATAAGATCCTAAAAGTGAACAACAGAGGCATCAGTTACCCTCCCTTCACGAACATCCTGGACGGGATGTACGATGACATCACAGAAGTAGGCGGAGTCACCTGGTTATGGCACTCCTCTCATGAATATCAATTTAATGAGGTAAATTTATTTGGCAGAATTAAGGGTCTGAAATCTGGTAAACGTGACCACTAGAGTAGTAAAAGGAAGAATATTTTCAGAAGCAGAAATTTCATTCTCACAAGATTTTGTTGTTTATCTCGCACTAGCTACAACTTCATTCTGAGAGCATATTTTAATATGAAGATGTGAATTTTTTTCATGTGTTTTTGTTGTTGTTATTGTGACAATTCCTAAATTGAGCAACAATCACATTAAAATGATTTCCTGAGTAAGCCATGATGGAGGTCTCCCTTCAAAGATACTGGTCAAAAGCTTTTGACCCTTCAAAGTTGGTCGGAGCATTTATGGACCCTGTGAACTGCCGGCCACCAGGGTAATTTCATAGTACATCAAGGTGAACCGTGAGAAGACACCACAGCTATAACCCACTGTAGCTATAAATAGCTCTATGCAATAATAGAGTTCTGGGCACCTGTGGTTGACATCAGTTGAGATAAGTTTACCCTCATCAGAAGTGTAAACATAGTTATCAGTGGCTACTGAGACAGAGTGGGTTCAACCAACAGGAAGCCAGTTTGTGTAGAGTGAAAGGGTTGTATTGAGGTGTTTTTGTTTTTGTTCTCTACATGATAGGCTATATTAACTTTGCAGTTTATTAAGTGCATGAATTGAAAGAACGTCTTTTCCTCATTAATCAAGAACAAAATGTAACAACTGTGTCTCATGTCAAGAAAGAAGTTTACTATGGTCAAGGTCATATCCCTAACTCTGTTCTGTATATTATCACCCCTATAAGACCCACATTAAGTATGTTCATGGTGATATCCCTAACTCTGTTCTGTATATTATCGCTCCTACAAGAACCAAGTTCACTATGATCATGGTGATATCCCTAACTCTGTTCTGTATATTATCTCTCCTACAAGACCCAAGTTTACTATGATCATGGTGATATCCCTAACTCTGTTCTGTATATTATCTCTCCTACAAGACCCAAGTTTACTATGATCATGGTGATATCCCTAACTCTGTTCTGTATATTATCTCTCCTACAAGACCCAAGTTTACTATGATCATGGTGATATCCCTAACTCTGTTCTGTATATTATCTCTCCTACAAGACCCAAGTTCACTATGATCATGGTGATATCCCTAACTCTGTTTTGTATATTATCTCTCCTACAAGACCCAAGTTTACTATGGTCAAGCTGATATCCCTAACTCTGTTTTGTATATTATCTCTCCTACAAGACCCAAGTTTACTATGATCATGGTGTTATCCCTAACTCTGTTTTATATATTATCTCTCCTACAAGACCCAAGTTTACTTAGATCAAGCTGATATCCCTAACTCTGTTTTGTTTATTATCTCTCCTACAAGACCCAAGTTTACTATGATCATGGTGATATCCCTAACTCTGTTTTGTATATTATCACCCCTACAAGACCCAAGTTTACTATGATCATGGTGATATCCCTAACTCTGTTTTACATATTATCTCTCCTACAGGACCTAAGTTTACTTAGATCAAGCTGATATCCCTAACTCTGTTTTGTATATTATCTCTCCTACAAGACCCAAGTTTACTATGGTCAGGCTGATATCCCTAGCTCTGTTTTATATATTATCTCTCCTACAAGACCCAAGTTTACTATGGTCAGGCTGATATCCCTAGCTCTGTTTTGTTTATTATCTCTCCTCCAAGACCCACGTTCATGGAAATGCTTACCTTGCTCTGTTGAGTGACACTCAAACAGAACAGGTCACTATCGCTGGAGGGAAACTCTTTGGAGATCGTTCTGCTATCATTCACATCGGGATGAACCAATCACTGAGTTTCAATTGGGTGGATATCTACTTTGCTGCTAATGTTATGCTTTACAGGTAAAAATAACTCTAGTTAGAATTGCAATTTGAGTTTGAATGTAACCTTGCATCCATCTGAGGGACCCTCCTCTGAGCAAGCCCCTCTGAGGAACCCCCTCTTAGGGATCCCCCTCGGAACCAGCCCCTTGGAGAAAGTCCCTCTGATCATATAACACACAGATGGCTATCCCTGTATCAGACTAACAGACTATCTGATTAAAACTGTTCAGTGACTTCTCATTAGCCAGTAGTGAACAATTTAGTCTAATTCATGAATTGTTTTGTTCTTCAAACTTACTTTAATGGTTGTATTTTTTTTTTTTTTCAAACCGATCATAGTGCTTTGCAAATCTGATTCTATTATGTCTTGTGTGATATTGGACTAAAACTCTATAATTTTCACTGTTTTTTTTTTCTCATCCTTATATTGAAAGTTCAGTATAGTACCAACAGTTTGTGACCCATTTCAATGCAAAATACAGCACAATAGTTTTCATAGCAAATTGTACAAAAATGTACAAAATCCTCCAAATAGTATTTTAGAAATATTTCATTCCCTTCATGTAATAAACTTCTCTAGGCTAACAGCTCAGACTGATTATTATTGTCAGGACGACAAATTTCAGACAAAAAATAAGAACTAGGTACGTCTCTTTGTCGTTCATCAAGAGAAGAAGATCTCTTTCTTCTTCGGTTTTTCCCTATGTCTTTCTTTCCCCTCTGAACGTAATTTAAGTGTTTCTTTGTTTTTATTTCTACTTGGTCACTAGCTTAGATAACAGCCTTGCTGTTTTCCTAGTGTCCTTCATATGTTGACCTTCCTACTAAAATGTTAGTTTTGTATTAATCTTGTACAATAATAATAATAATAATATGTGCTTTTTATAAAGCACTTTCCAATAAAATCTCAAAGCGCTGTACAGAAATAAATACCTAAAAGATATCAAACAATACAAAATATTGCACCAGGTAACTAAAAACGTATGAGAAATAAATTTGAAATTGAAATAATAAAACAGATCATTCTACACTTTGACCTGACAGGTACGGCACCATGGCGGTCCCACCGAGGCTCAGTATGCGTGACATCTGGTTTGAGATCAGGGGAACATTCTCCCATTCCCTGGAGCTGTTTGTCGACAGTGGTGGGTCCATGAAGATGTGGTCACAGGGGAACTCTGCCGACCACCCTGAAGGGACGTTCAAGTTCACAGACGTCATCGTACGAGCCGACGGGGAAATCATCTGGTGGTCCGAGGAGGGGTCGCCCGAAATGACCGTCATGTTGCGGGACTTGACCATTAATGCCGGAGGGGAGGTCAAAACAAACCAGCTGATGCTAGAAGCTGAGAATGTTACCATTGACTTATCAGGTAAGTATCGGAAGAAGAAAGCAAAACGTGGTATAATTATCATTAATTATTAAACTCATCACGTAATGTAAGCATTGAAGAAGTACATTTCATTATGAACTTATACATTGTAATTATGACATTTGAGACAGAAAACTGAATGATAATCAGGAGTCATTTAAGTTCCTGGTATTCAAACCAGTGGTGGACACTTTGGCCTGAGGGAGGAGCTATGGGGTGGGGGGAGTGGAGGGGGGTAGGTCTTCTCCCCTTTGAGAAATTTGTATAGAATTAATGATACTTACTTGCAAAATGGTATTATATTTTCCAACTTATATTTGAACTAGTTTTGTATATTCCAAATTTGTTTCCCACAAATATCGTCAAGTTGTGTTTGCTTTAAATCTTTTGGCAACCCTCCAAGAAAATTTTGTTGACCCAAGGTTCTGAGCCCTACTTTAAATATCAGGTGTTTCCTTAATTCACCTCAGTGGATTCTACTGAGAAGTCTTTTCTTTTGAAAGTTATATAACCTGATATATTCTTCAACTGACTGACAAAAAAAGAAAAATCAAAATTACGGAAGGAAATGTTTGCCGAAAGGTAATTGAGGGCAGTATTGAAGCAACTAAGCATGCAAAGAGATAAATTTGGTTTCATGAAACAGAGGGAACAGAGAGATCAATGGAGGAGCAAAAAACAGACCAAACATGAAGAACAAGCCTGTCTATAGAAAAACAATCCTCCTCAAATTCACTCAAGCATTAATAGTTTGTGACTTGATAGCATAAACTACCCCAAATAGTGCCATTAGGATTCTTCCTTGAGTGCACCTATTTAATTGACCAGCCACCGTATGATTGTAAACACAAGTGCTCTAATGGTCAGCACTACTTTCCTGTGTGTGAAGACAAGTTTGGCTTGACCACTGAAATAGTACACTGTGTGAATCATGAATTTGTGCAGAGGAGCGTTCAGTATGGCTAGCATTACCAACCCGCGTTGATATTCAAATTCCCCTGGTTTTGGCCACAAACAGGGGACTCGGGTGGTATTTGCTATAGGCAGGGAAGATCGTAATGAAAGACTTTTGGTGTCTCCTTGCTATGAAGAGGAAGTTCCAAAAACAAGGTCTCTGAGAAACTGAATAGCAACCAACCTACCAATACAACATTTGCAAAGAAAAAACAAACACTATGATGAACAGAAAATGCAAATTACGGTTCAAACATAATTATCCTTCGATGAGAATATCTTCAGAGATAAATATTTAAAAAACATTATGTAAACTCCAGTATTTGCAACAGACTAAGCTAAACCAAAGGTTATCAAAGTTTGCCATTTGCTTTGTTATCCATATGAATTCAAAGACTCTTGCCTTTTAACGTTAGTATTCCAGAAGTGGTGGAATGTTATGTTATGTTATGAATGTTATGTTATGAATGTTATGATATGCTATGTAATGTTATGAAATGTTATGTTATGTAATGAATGTTATGTAATGAATGTTATGTCATGAATGTTATGTTATGTTAAGTTATGTTATGTTATGAATCATGTTATGAATGTTATGTTATGTTATGAATCATATGTTATGAATGTTATGTTATATGAATGTTATATATCGAATGATATGTTATGTTAAGTTATGTTATGAATCATGTTATAAATGTTATGTTATATGAATGTTGTGTTATGTTACCTTATCTTATGTAATTTAATGTCATGTCATGTTATGAATGTTATGTTTATGAAGAAACATTAAACTTAATAACAGGTCTTAAACACATGTTGTATGTTTCTTCCACTAAGGTAAACATTTAACTATGTTTTTTTAAATATACTAGTTTACTATCTTCTGCCAAATGAAACATAATTTGTTCTATTTTTTGTCTTCAGGACAGTTCCATGCTGATGGTGCGGGCTACTTACAAGGTCCAGGAGTGGGCCGGCCTCCATTTTCATCCTATGCAAATATAGAAGGGGCAAGTGGAGGTGCCCATGGAGGTAGAGGAGGGCGTGGTTACTACGGACTGTATTCTTCTAAGGGGTACGGATCCGTTCATAAACCAAGGATGATGGGGAGTGGTGGAGGAACCGCTTCATCAGGGCGTGCTGGACAAGGAGGGGGTAAGTGGCATTCCAGTAAGGGGCAAGGATGGGGTAAGTGGCACTTCAGTAAGGGGCAAGGAGGGGGTAAGTGGCACTTCAGTAAGGGGCAAGGATGGGGTAAGTGGCACTTCAGTAAGGGGCAAGGAGGGTGTAAGTGGCACTTCAGTAAGGGCAAGGAGGGGGTAAGTGGCACTTCAGTAAGGCACAATGTCAAATAGATGATGATGGCATCACTACAGTCAGGCTATGTTGGATTTCATTCTTGCCACTCAATATTGCAGATAATAGACAGTGCATATTCTGCAGAGATAATCTCTATATTGTATAGTATTGACTCACCCATGATGCAACAGGATTTGGCAGCGGTGATTGCAGCTTTAAACCTCATGTTTTTGACACATTGTCTAAATTCCTTATTCTTAAAGGATTCAGTTTTTTTCTCCTTTGCAGCAGTTTTATTGAAATTTAATAACTAATTTTTAATAAAAGATACCTACACATTGTGTGATGTGCTCATAAATCAGTCACTCTAAACCCATACATTGGTATATATGCTACATGTTAATATTGTGAAGATTCTGTACACTTGTAGTAAGATTGAGAAATTATCTTCAGATGTCACTGGAGCAGCAAACTTGTGTTAGCTTGGTCATGCTTGTAGAAGTTAAGCATTTCCCTTGATTGGTGGTCACAATCTGTGCCTTCTTTACTTTTATTTCAGGGACTTTCAGTGAGGGAACATGTTGTGTGCAAGGCTCGGGTATAGTTTGCATTTTGTTTGAATATTTGGTCGACATCCATTAAAACTCTAAAGAAATTTGAGATGATGTCGAAGCAGTCAAAATTGTATTCCATATTTCAACATTTTTTATTGATTCTTGTCAAAGATGCTCTGGTTTTCTTCCATATTAGGAACTTTGTTGATGACCGTAAGAAACACCCTTCGCGTCGAAGGTGAGCTGCGTGTCAATGCCGAAGCTGGGACTGGGTACTGTGGAGGAGGATCTGGGGGCAGTATACTTGGATACGTCAACCATATCGATGGCGCTGGGACTATACAAGCCCTAGGAGGAATTGGTAAGTAAATAGTAAAAATCTTAGTAAAAATATATGTATAGTTTACACCATTAGAAGGCATGAGTATTTTAAACACTTTGTAAGAAACATTCTTAGGATATAAGCAATAAGTAAAAGAAAGGATATCCTGGCTTGGAGAATATATCAGTGAGTGATATGATTATTGGAGGCTGCCCCTCGCAGAAAAATATGCTTGCGCAAGCTTGCTGCATGCTAACATTGGTCGAATGTGCATGGAATGCAAGAAAGGTAAAAGATGTGGAGGAATATATGTGGGTCTGATGGGATTTTGGGCCATATCCTTCAATCAGGAAGAAAATTTGGTAAAATAATTTTTTTGTTTTAAATTGGTGCTATCATTTTCAGTTTGCAATTACGAATGTTGAAAGATGGTTCATATCCTTGATGCAAGAGCTTTGTATAGAATTAACACTAAAATGAATGCCAAATATGTTAGATATTAAAGCCCTTGGTAGTAAAGATGGTTCTTCTATGAAAACTTACAGAAATTTGAAATTTTGTTGATAGCTTTGGATAAATTTCTCTTCTGACATTGGTTCAGGAGATGTCTTTCCATTCAACGTCTTTTGTACCCCCTTTCATAATCAGGTGGACTCTCCCACTCTGGTGGAGGTGCCGGAGGACGTCTCGCATTTTATTACATCACTGATAGCTTCATCGGTGACTTTATGGTCCAGGGTGCACCCAGCACCCCTCCTTACCAACCTGGTTCTGGTACAGTCTACTTACAAGACAACTTCAATCTGACCGAGCCAATCAGGAAACTGCTGGTAGATAACAATCTCAGAGCCACAAAGTCCCGAGTCACGAGGGAAGAGAGGCTGTCCACATCTGGGCAAAGTGCTAGTACTTATAGTACTTATCAACAGAACTTATACAATGGTATCGTAGCAACCACAAACTCCCCTCACTATAGCAACCAATACCTCTTCAGATACCTATTTCAAAAGAGTTATCAATACGTGTCAAAGTCCACGGCAACCAGGATAACTCTAAGCTTGCCGTTGACTACGTACCTGGAAGTGATGAAGATTTATCCGATATGCTCAGGGTATGTAAACTTTAATTCTGGTCTCTCAAATCTCTCCTGTCGCTTCTGATAGGATCACCTTAAAGGCATTGAAGATCTCGCCCCAAACCGCGTGCGGCCATCTGAAAAAGTTAACTTTCTGTTGCTCGCAAGTGACGTTTTGTTCTTGTCGCTACAAAATGCAGACAGTAATGAAACGTGATACCTTGTTATATTTAGCTGGACCTGAGATGTCCATCGCTGTATCGTTTGCACACTGTGCTGTGGGTATTGACCGCAGCTGTATGTACTGACTGTACACTAGTGTCTATAATTACCGACGGTAGCAAGCTGTGTGTGTATTTTCTGGGATAGATGGTGGTGTCTAACAGTTCTGTTACACCTCATTCGAAACTAGGTCAGATTACCGGCATTAGACGTTTTTTTTTGCGCGAGTCTTCACACCCTTTAATTTGTAGTTGGCTATGAGGATCTTCTCAATTTGCTGAGTTTCATAAACTGTCATCTGATGATTTTTGTGCAAGAAAGTTGCCTGATAATATAACATTGTTTCAAGATTATAGCTGCTGTTGGCTGCATATCTTGAAGAAATATGGATGTGATCTATTCAAAGACTACAACCCATTCCCTAAGTTTGTCTCCATGTAGGAGGCATCACATAGAAAAGTAAGGGTGCAGCAGCAATAAATCCCCCACCCCTTCCTCCTCTCCAAGCTAACAAGGCTGAATAAATATCAGATATCGAGATTGTCTGGGCAGACCAGATACTGCAAAGCTAAAACCTGTCCACATGTTGCTGTAACCCCCTCAGCACCCTGCTGTCGACACCGTGCCTTAGTAACGAGATTGTTTGAAGGTAGATATTGTGACCTGTATGTGGAAGCCAACTGTATCTCATGCTATCTTGTAAAAAACTTCCAAGTTAAACTGAATCTCCAGTTGGATCGTCAAATCACAGTCTAACCAGTGGTTGTATATTGTAATATTGATTTATGCTCCGCAAAACTATGGGTAACTGCAACCAATATATGGATCACACTTCAATCATTTCAGCAGGGCCTGTATAAAGCTAGGTTTGAGGTGGGGTCCGACATGTCAGTAAACGTCCTTCCTATCCCATGGGATTGGTTTCCCAGGTTTTGATAGATGTGTGCTATTGTTTACAAACTTTCAGTCAATGTGCAATCAAATTACAATCAAATCAATCAAATGTGTAGTTAAATCATCAATCTCTAATGAGTGATGATTAAAGGATGATTTTGGGAGTTAGAAATAATGGGTCACTACAAGCCAAGGGAAGTCACCGAGTGGGTCGCCAAGGAAACCGTTTGGGAAACAGACGTTTAGAGGAATAGCATTCTTTGTTAAGTTTCAGAGCTTCCATGCACTTATCACTAGATGCAAGAGCTCTGCTCTGAACAACAAAACTACTTTCTTTTTCTCCATATTGTTTTGGTTTATATTTTTCTGTCTCTTTTGCTTTATCTGTCGGTATCTCTGTTTCTCACTTGTCTTTTTGTTCTAGGGTGGGCTCAGCTACATCCTTTCAGCTGTCTAGTCAGCTTGGTTCCTTAGTTACGGTGCACACTGACGGATTTGTGTCTACCAGTGGTTGCAGCAGCACATACGACAACCAAAAAGTCTTCTTACGGAAGGAGGCAGATCAGGTACGTTTGTATCCATGGTAACTTTGATTTGTCATTAAAACTGTAAAATAGGAAGTGTATAATCAAGGCAAATAGATATTGCATTGCATGTTCCTTTGTGAAGACCTTTTTCATTTCCACACTTTTGGAATTTTGTGACAGTAAAGTATCACATTTTGGAATAATTCTGGTTGCTAAGGTAACCAAAAACATAAGTTGAAGATAGAATTCATTTTGGCTGTAAATGACTAATACCTTTCCTTATGGAGATCTTCCCCTTAAGGGCTGTTAAAGTCTAAATGTGTCATCTTTGAATTGGGGAATAGGATATGAGTCCTTGGAATCGAAAATTTGATTTCATATTTCAAAATAAGTGGAAATATGTTCTTTTTGATGCAATTTTGGATGATATTATTAAAAGATATGTAATTTTTCATACCGCTAATGGTTGGTAGTCAAGTTAAAAACTTTAAAGTTGGGTACATGTGTATAGGGTTTTCATATATCATGTAATACTGGCCAGGAACTTAACAATTATTATCATTTGAAAATAATTTTTATAATTCAAGACTCAATATCAAACTGCTGTTGTAGATTTCATAAAAAACCAAAATTGTCTTCTTGATAACATGATATTATCTTATTTTTCAATTTTTTCAGATCATCATCGACTTGTATCGGGGCAGTAACAATGCCGGCCTCAGATTCGTCGAGATATTTGTGGCTGAAGATCCCGACATCAACCATCAGTTGGAGTATTCTGTGGAAGCCGAGAGTCTTCTTATTGGTGAAGAAGAGGAAGAGGGCGCCCTGTTTGAGTATCATGAGGTGAGGTGATGATCAGTCCTTATGCAAACATAGCAAGATCGGTAAACCGAAATATTTCGATAAAATATCACTCTTTATTGACTCACCACAATTTTCATTTTACTGACCATGAGTTGTAAACCCCTCATTGCCGTTCGCTACCGTTTAAATTTGTTACAGCTAATGACGCATAAATATAAATATTTGTTGACATAAAAAAAAACACTATATATAAGTTATATCTAAGAACGTTTCTTACATAGCGTTTCATAGAGTGCTTGTTCAACACTAGCTAGTCTGTATTGTATGCATACAGTGAGCATGGGCCATAACTGCTTTTAATATTACTCATATGGTTAGCTTAAGCATGGAATTGTTTTAATGTGGGAACTACTGCGAAAGGAAAAAGAGCCACCAGACCTTAACATTGTTATACTAAGGTCTGAATGGACACAGCCAGATTTACTCTCCCACAAATTTGAGGTTTAGAGGTAGCTAGTTTACTACTATGCTACCTCACATATAAAAACACATTCATAACACGGTAAAGGGCTCTGGTGTAATCGAGGAAGTTCCTATTAGTTCAATGGGAATGATGAATAGAACGGCCCTCTGTGCACCCCATATCACACCCGTTTCTTTTCATGTTTAGAATTGAGATCAGGGGAGCTTCTACATTAGCTCTTACAGACAATGGTTCCATGGGTATGATGAACAGAACTGCCCTCTGTGCACCCATATCACACCCGTTTCTTTTCATGTTTAGATTGAGATCATTGGAGGTGCTACATTAGCTCTTACAGACAATGTTTCAATGGGAATGATGAATAGAATGGCCCTCTGTGCACCCCATGTCACACCCGTTTCTTTTCATGTTTAGATTGAGATCAGGGGAGGTGCTACATTAGCTCTTACAGACAATGCCACACTGACCACTGAGGCAGTTAAAGGTGACCACACAGGACAGCTTGACATCCTCGGCGGTCAAGAGTTTGCCATCTTGTCAGATCACACCCTGATGCCGTTCTCCATCTACGCTCGACCCGACACCATCGTCACTCTCCCTGTGTCACTGGATTGCAAGAATGTGGAGATATCACTATACGGTAAACAGAAATTGGTCTCATTTATTGCTTTAAACTTTACCATTCTCTTACATTAGAAAAAAAAACACTGGCGGACAGTCAGTTGAATTAGATAATCACAAGAACAAATAGGTAGACAAGAAGACAGAGGGAACAGGAAGACACATGAACAATAAGACAAAGAGAGACAAGGGACAGGAAGAAACATGGACAATACGACAAAGAGAGACAAGGGACAGGAAGACATGTGGACAATACGACAAAGAGAGACAAGGGACAGGAAGACATGTGGACAATAAGACAAAGAGAGACAAGGGACAGGAAGACATGTGGACAATAAGACAAAGAGAGACAAGGGACAGGAAGAAACATGGACAATACGACAAAGAGAGACAAGGGACAGGAAGACATGTGGACAATACGACAAAGAGAGACAAGGGACAGGAAGACATGTGGACAATAAGACAAAGAGAGACAAGGGACAGGAAGACATGTGGACAATACGACAAAGAGAGACAAGGGGACAGGAAGAAACATGGACAAGAAGACAAAGAGAGACAAGGGACAGGAAGACACACAGACAAGAAGACAAAGCAGAGAAACAAGGGACAGGAAGACAGAGAGACAAAGGGACAGGAAGACACATGGACAGGAAGACACATGGACAAGAAGACAGAGAGACAACGGGACAGGAAGACACATGGACAAGAAGACAAAGAGAGACAAAGGAATGGAAGACACATGGACAAGAAGACAAAGAGAGACAAAGGGACTGGAAGACACATGGACGAAAAGACAAAGAGAGACAAGGGACAGGAAGACACATGGACAAGAAGACAGAGAGACAACGGGACAGGAAGACACATGGACAAGAAGACAAAGAGAGACAAAGGAATGGAAGACACATGGACAAGAAGACAAAGAGAGACAAGGGACTGGAAGACACATGGACAAGAAGACAGAGAGACAACGGGACAGGAAGACACATGGACAAGAAGACAGAGAGACAATGGGACAGGAAGACACATGGACAAGAAGACAAAGAGAGACAAAGGAATGGAAGACACATGGACAAGAAGACAAAGAGAGACAACGGGACAGGAAGACACATGGACAAGAAGACAAAGAGAGACAAAGGAATGGAAGACACATGGACAAGAAGACAAAGAGAGACAAGGGACTGGAAGACACATGGACAATAATACAAAGAGAGACAAGGGACAGGAAGACACATGGATAAGAAGACAAAGAGAGACAAGGGACAGGAAGACACATGGACAAGAAGACAAAGGGACAGGAAGCCATGTTGAAAGACATGTATGAAATAAATTTACCTGGCCAGTGACTGGAAAGAGCTACTGTCAGACAAACATACAGACAGATGCACAGACAGACACACATAGATTGGAAGGTAAACTTGGAGATCACCAAACAGACAATCAGGCACTCCTTGTTGAAGTAGAGGAAGGCATAATGCAACCTTTTTGGAGAACTTTATGTTACTACTGAATAAAGAATGCTTTGACCATCACTTGTAATCTAGTAACTTGTAATCTAGTCATCATAACTTGTAATCTAGTAGTAATCTTGCAATTTAGTACTTGTAATCTAGAATAACAGAAAGAGTTTAGTAATCATGCAAAAAACTGTTTGAAATATAAAATTTGTCATTTTTTTTTAGTCTTGTAACTAAATATTTATTTATGCTCTTTTATTTGGTTATTGCATTTTGAATTTTGTTTATTCAGGGGAATTGCACTCTATGGATCATCTGAAGCTGAGCTCGCATTGCATTGTGGGATTGCAGCATTCTGGTGATCTGGCCATCAACATTACTCACTTGGATGTTAAAACATTCGGCAGTCTGTTGATCAACGATTGGATAGCTGGCTCAACGTCTCTGACCGGAACCACCCTCAATGTCAGAAGTGGAGGAACAGTGAGTCGTAAATCCCTTTGCAAACTTCATGATTATTCATGAAAAGATGCACTTTTGAAATAACCATGAAAAATAATATGTTGAGAAATGTGTTATGAATATTATAACTGTCACTTTGTGATTCCTAATTCATTCTTTGATCAGGTATTTGCATCAGATTCTTTCGATATTCTCTTTTGTGTTCAGAGAGATGAAAACAGTGTCTGTCATTGATGCATTTCTGTACAAATCTTTGTAAATGAATATATTAAATATTACAATGAATATGCATACTATGGCATTATGTAGTGCCTCTTTGCTTTGGATAGGCTAAATTGATTTTTTGTATTGATACCCTTTTTTTTTATAAATTATGATTAAATATTTAAAAAAAGCTGCAATAAATAACTTAAGTGCCCAGTTTGTTAAGATCATTTGTAGCTAGTTCAAAGGGATGTAAGGACCCATGACAAATAACCAAAGTTAGTCCGCCGTTGAAGAAAATTGTGAATTTTCTTTCAACACAAATTCACATTTATGACGAACCTATATTCCTTGTCTCTTCATTACATTTCAGATTCGAGCGAGTAATCTGGGTCTCCATTACACCAACGTATCTCTTGAACCTGCTGCATATTTAAATGTTCAGTTTGACCCAGAAGCTCAGTACCAGATTGGCAAAGGTAGGTAATAATATTCACTTGTGTAATGTTTGCGTTCATAAAAGAAAACTGTATAGGTTTGACAAATAAACATGGAAAATTTCGTCATTGATATGCCCTAATTATACATTAACATTGTGTACTTCTTCTAGGAGAAGCTGCTATGTCAATATTAACTGGCAATGCTCATAATTCCTACAGTAAATAAAGTGTAACAGTGTATTTATAATATTGATTATTTATGAACATTTTGATCATGAATTTGGTTCTATTGCCGTAGAATTTTCTTTGTAAGATAACCAAATTGATAGTAACAACCACATTAGAAATGGATTTGATATTCATCTGTTGCTTAATATTAGCATAATTATATATTAAATATTAGCATAATTCAACCGTCCTCTTTCTTTTAGATCTTGGCTATGGTGTCGGTAGTACCTCAGGTTCATCTGGTGCGGGACATGGTGGTAACGGTGGGCAGGGATCATCTCAGAAGACAGTAGGGACCTCCTACGGGAACTTTGCCATGCCTACTGACCCCGGGTCATCTGGGGGTCATTCAGTCTTTCCACACATGGGTGGAGCTGGTGCTGGAATGCTGTTTCTAGAGACCTTTGATACTTTGGCACTAGACGGTACTATAGAGGCAACTGGTATGTCATCATTATATAAATAATAACTCTCCATATTAACCTAGACATGTGAACAATGTTCCTTTTTGGTACTACATTCCCCAAATACTGTAATAAATTTCCCAGCACTCTGGTTAGAAACTGGACATATATGACTTCCAAAATAATAAGTGGGAGATTTATTCATACAGATCCAAGATGTATTTTAGCCTTTAAAGTAGTGAAATATTGGGAATTAATCTTTTTCTTACAAACATAATGTGTAAGATATCTTTGTAAACGTGTTCCAATTATTTCTTTTTTATCTCTTCCATATAAAGGCGGCTTTAGTAGAAGCCCCAACTCTGGAGGTGGCAGCGGTGGGAGTATCTGGATTCAAGCAGAATACTTTGACGGCGACGGTACATTGGACATTGGTGGCGGTAGTGGGGATGGTGGTGGCGGCGGTGGGGCTGGAGGCTTTGCTGCCATTTACTACACGTACAACCACTACTCAGGTGAGTTAATGATATTCTGCATCGAACCAGAAAGGATTTTACCATCCCTGTTATCTCAATGAAAAGGTACTTGCAGCAGTATTCATAGACCAAATCTGAAATCTGTGATGGTGACAGCAGTGGGATTCTCCATCATTCATCCAGTACTGTACCGTACTGAACAGATGCTTATTACAACCTTATATTAGACTTTTCTTCAGTCAAGGTTCCATATGTTATGTGCTGACCATCACAGGTAACCTGTGACTATAGTAGATGACTAAGGCAGGTGTAAAAGTCAAAGGTCAATTATCATGCAAAGTAGATCAATTCCACTTAAAAGTTATTCTCCCATAATGCCTACTGCCAGTACCAACCGCAACCTATGATCAGCTTATTTTTGTGTCACTTTCTATTCTTTATGGAAAGGAGGGAAGGTCTATGCTCATATTGTTCAGATTTAATGTAGACTGTATGGATTGCCATCTCCTCAGAGAAAAACTCCCCTCTCTCCAATTAGTGAAGTAATTATGTATAGTTTATGTATAGTTTTTGTGCCGTTTCTTATTAATTTCCCTCACTTTTCTTAGGTGATTTCTTTACCGCTGGTGGGCTGTCCTCCTATGAGCCCGGAGGTTCAGGAACAGTTTACCTTCACCAGTTACAAGCTATTAACGGTACCCAGTTACTGGACGCCACCAGTCCAGAGGGGAGGATTCACCACGAATCGAACGTGACCAGCCCCCTCACCAATCGCACCCTCTATATGAACAGCCGAGGACGAATGCCGAGAGTCGCCCTTCGAAACCTAACGGATTACTACAAAGACGTTAGTAACGTCGGCGCCATGACCTGGTTGGAGCCTTCAGAGGTGGCGCCGATTGTCGGGGAGAGGAACACGCCGAGTCATTACTACGAAGATCACATCATCATCGATGAGCTTCACGTCTATGGTGGAGCGGAGATTGGGTTCGTCCGACCCTCCCAGCCGAGGGATGAGCTCAATATCAGACTTGGTACCATCACTGGTGACTATACAGCCCGTATGATGGTGGGCTTCAACCAGACTCTGTACGTCTCCAAAGCTCAATTCCCTCTGAACGTTGACATCTACAGAGGCGGACGGTCATCCCTTTACGGAGAACTGGACATCAAGAAGATCACGTTCAATGTGGAAGGAGTCCTGACTAATGTGTGGAATATGACAATCACTCAAGGTAAGGAAAGTAGAACAGGTAAAATTCATCTTTTATGATCATTCTGGATGAATTTTTAAACGACAGTTTGAAAAGAGGGGGAAAAATAAGACACCAGAATACTTTAATACATCTACCTGTAATCTGAAGGCTGATGTTTAATTTCCGATTCTGTTTGTAAATGGCTTTTTCTTCTCAAAGTTTTATTCTCTTTTCCTAATGAGTATCAGAGATCTACTTACCAGAGATCAAAATTTTATTCTCATTTTCCTAATGAGTATCAGAGATCACATTACCAGAGATCAATTGTTTTTGTCGACGATATGCCATTATCAATTCTTCTAATTGTTTTAAGGTTTTTGAAAAAAGTTTTGGTTTTGAACGTCGTCGATTTATGAAACATTTATTCTAGTGAATAATAAATAGCTCATCTTTTGCTGTACTGAAGATCACCTTCATTGTTGATATTTTCCGTCACACATATGGCACTGTGCAGCTTTAACCTGGGGCCTATTCATTGCTTTAAATATCTTGATAGGACTACATACTCTGGAATAATTTGTTAAAATAGAAATCTGATCTGTTTCGGCAATGCAGATCACTTTTTTCGATAGTTTCGTCATAAATATGATACTGTGCAGCTTTAAGTCTATTTTCACTTATTTTAAAAATATCATAATAATGGCTTCATCCTGTGGAGTAATCTGTTTATATTTGAAACATAACCAACAGGATTTGCTTGGGGGTGTGTAATCAATACTGATTTATGGTCAATAAAAATTGAAATCTTTTCTCAGACCTGAAGGCAAACTTTTTTTGCAATCTGTTCTTTTCCATAACTTTTTGGTACATCTGAACGATACAGCTTATAATATACTTTGATCAAAGTTTGAAATCTATTTTAATTGTAAAATGAATTTTTTAAGTCTTAAACTTAGTAGTTTGTTAGTTTATTTGATTCCCCCTTAATTCAAAAATTTAATGAATTTTAAATCGCAGGGACGTTGAATATGCATGAGATGGTAGACACCGAAGGGAACAGCACTCCCGATTTTTACTTCCATTCCATCGTGGTCCGCAACCTGGGCACATTCTACACTCATTATGGAACAGGAACAAGATTCATACAAGGAAACAATCTTCAGGTATGAAATATAGGGATCAAAAGCTAATCCCTGCCCTTTGTATTAATCCACGTAGATTAATGGAAAAATGTAGTCTGTTAAACGGAGGCATTTATTGTAGACTCTCACAACATGAGAACTACACGGTGTATGCAGTATTTTAACCAAGGAGGTGATAGGTGATAGTAAAGACAATTAAATAAGGAGGTGTTTACTCATTTATTACTATCATGTCGTTTTGTCAGGTTGACTGAACTGCATGTGCTGAATAGAGAAAATATTCTACTGGCTGTTGGGGAGCTTTTTGCAGAGCAAACATGTACACACACGTTACTAGTACTCGGAAGGGGGTTTGATCATGTTTAATGAGATTGTTTAATAACATACCACTGGTCGATATGAAATGCAAAAGTTCTAAATTTTACAAATTTCTTCACCTATTGAAGGTTTTCGGTGGAGGACTACTGACATCATCTAATTTGCATATTGATGCAGGTGAAGTCATCGTTGACAAGAAAGGTCTCATCACTGTGACTGGACAAGGTCACGCAGCGAACGGTGAGATTAGGAAATGAATATTCAAAAGACTGTACAAAATTATTTGCATATTCATTAAAGTTGGAGTTTGCATTGAACTTCCTGGTATCATACAGAATCATTAAATGAAGGATTCCCTAACATGGATAAGTAATTGGCAATTCTGGCCGAAGTAAGGTAAAATGACTGAATTAAATCTAAAAATTTGTCAAACGAGACAATAAATCATAACCTTAAATGTTGTGGGTTTAATACAAAGTCTTCTGTATCGTCAAGTTTTTTAATATGTTTACCTCGATTGAAACACATTTAGGTCTTGTGAATTAGTGAGAAATTAAAAGGAAAAGCATAAATAGTTCACATTGAATGAACAATTCGGACCTAATATATATAGATAATCTTCCTGCTTGGTTTCAGAGGGTCCTGGTGGAGGCATTACATCAGGTGGTTATGGAAGTGGTGGCACCCATGGCGGTGAAGGCGGCTGCAGATCTGCCAGTCACGAATCGCCACCTGCCTACGGATCTGTGACTCATCCGATGGAGTTTGGAAGCGGGGGCGGGAGCAGTGGTGGCACCGGTGGAGGGATGTTGCGGCTGGTCACCGACAGGCTGGAAGTAGAGGGCGGTATAGAGAGTGATGGTGGCGACACATCTAGTTCCACGGGCGGTGGCGGAAGTGGCGGTAGCATCTGGATTGAAACCGGTTTGCTCTATGGTGGTGGCAGCATTTCAGTAAGAATTGTTTGTTTGACATGTTGTACTCTTGGACAATGGACAATTTGCAACCAACTAAATGCGAAATTTAATAAAATTCAATGAAACAATTAAAGATGAGCTTAAGCTTAAGCAACTACAGGTTTCTGATTCATTCTACATCCTGCAAGAGACATACAGAAAGTTTTATGAGATTTCTTTGAAATGTCTAAGAATGAAGAATAGAAGCATGGTATGAGACTGTAAATTTATGTCCTATTTGTCCTGTCAATTGTCTCGCAGACCAACGGTGGACGAGGTTCCTCGGGTGGAGGAGGAGGACGATTATCTGTGTTCCATGAGGAGAATCTCTACCACGGTATTCTGGATTCACAGGGCGGCGAAGGATCCCTTTACGAACATGGTGCAGCGGGGACCGTTTACATCAAACAGACAGGAGAGGAGGAGCATAAAACTATCAAGATTTACAATAACTTTAAGAGAGCAGATGAACAGGTAATTTGTATCATATCTTCATCACGATTGAGGTATTCATTTATTTGAAAACGATGAATATCGGATCAATGCATGTATTTTGTGGTATTTAATTAACCTTTTCTCTAGGACTCCAGTTGACATCTGGGAGTTAGTAAAAGCTCGACACCTCAACGAAAATTCGTTCCATATCCCTGTAACGTTAAAATAATATTCCTTGAATGTTAAAAGATAACTTCAGGTGATGTGTATGACTGCTAGGAAGCGATAATGATATTTATTGATAACAACCTAATTGTTTTGAAATGCTAATTTGCGAAGGTCAAATGTTTAGATGATTTTGTATACCTCACTTCAAAGTTGAAGGATAACACAATGGTTGTAGTTGGTTGTAGACATTTATGCTTAGAAGTTTGAATCGCAGAATGGCTGTAAATTATTTCAGATGACGTTTGATGTTGGTGTCAGCACTTCGAATCTAACATTGGTTGTAAGAGGATTACATCACAGAGCTTATTTACTTCTGTTATGATGTAATACAGGAAAATGGAGGATTTTAGTTCAGGTTTATGTTTATTTTACATTGCTTGCTGTTGAAGGGATAAACCTCTAACACGGTCTAGGAAAGATCCTTTGCAAAACGAGGAAAGAGATATCAATTTACACCAAATGTTATGATTTAATCTATTTTACTATTTACATACTTCGGAAAATTGTTTTGGACTATTGCGTTTTAGTTTCTAGTATCGTTTAGTACGGGTGTGTTTTTTATATTGTTGCTTTTGGGTTTTACATTTTTTGCCTTATTGGTTCTATATATTTAATATGTTGGTTTTTGTTTACTATTTGTTTTTAGGTTTTACATTTGTAAAGCGCTTTGAGCAGCTTTGCTGATTATGCGCTATATAAATATTACTTATTATTATTTATTAAACTAATGATTATCTACTCCTTACTCCCTATAGACATCTACTAGTTCATTTGTATACATTCAATATCTAAAAGAGAACTGTTTACTTTCTACAAAAGTAAACAAATGTACAACAGGGAAAGTACGGCAGATGAAAGTTCAAAAGACATGACACCTAACCGTGTTAAATTTAGATACTTTTATTCTATGCTGTGATAATTCTTCTTTCCTTTGATAATAATAATAATAAACATTTTGCTGACATGCTGTTTTAACATTTACTTAGCTATTAAGTCTGTGAAGTACTTCGGTGTTGCAAACTTGTCTCTATGTGTTGCTCGATATCTACAGACTAGGAGAACACTGGTCACCCTTCCGTTGACCTTTGACCCTGACCATGACATCGACCTTCTAGATATTGGTCACTTTGCCCACGTCGAGTTAGAAGCTGTGAGTGATGCCCATTACCCAGTAGCTGAGTTATCACTGCGAGTGCTTAACGTTAAGAGGATTGCTGGTGACAACACTGGTACCATGCATGTCGGGGAACAGGACACCCTGAATATAGATCCAGACTACTCTAAATACCTGCCATTTAGTCTGACTGTCTACCAGGTATGGCAAACATTATGTATGTATGTATTTTAGATCCTCCTGCAAGCAGGAGCGTCACGAAGAAGCCATCATTGGCTTATCAAAGCCGCAAGCTGACTGAAGTTAGTCTCTTAGATTCATATTTAACGTCCATGATTATGAATTGTCAGTTGTCAACAACTCTGTAACTGGATGACATACATTAATCTTGGAGTGACTCGAACTCGGGACCTTATGATTGAAAGGCACCGGCGTTAACCACTGAGCTACACTCCTTGTTATGGAGTGACATTAAGTGTAAAAAAGTAACATTAACAAGCAGGTTCAGTAGAGAAGTACAGTATGTGCTGTATTGTCTGATCGTTTAACAGGTAATATGGAAAACATGAGTTTAGAAAACAGACACCGAAAAATAAGATTGATTATAATAACATCACAGGTATCGATAAGAAGAGCAGTATTCACTCTGATGGCAGATATCAAAGGCAATCATAAACAGTTACAATGTTGTAAACAATACTAAGGTCTAAGTAAGATTTGGCTCTTTGAGTAAAAATATCCAATAATATTACATATGATATATTTAATAAATTATATATTGAAAATCGTGAGCATCCTCCCAAAACTCTTGTTGGTCCGGTGAAGGTAGGATCACCATATATCATTATTTTAATGTGAGCAATAATTTTTTTATTTTTTCATTAATTTATTTTTTAATCATAGGAAGGAGAGGTATACCTTCCTCTCCATACAATCAGTCAAGATGTAACCATGGAGCTGAAAGGAGGCAGAGTAGCTGGTGTCCAGAATCTGGATATTCATAAGGGGGCGGAGCTTATTATTAGACCGGATGGGAAAATTAACAGCTATAACAGTAGCCATATAGAACTAGAAAGCCTCACTGTGTTTGGAGCTGGACTTGTTTCATTCACTGGTGTGACAGAGAAAGTTGAAAAACTTGACATCTTGGTAGATCAGTTTGTCATAAAAGGAGGCGGCCGACTGGAAGCCAATAACCTCTTTGTTGACAGTAAGTAGTTATTATATAATTAAGTCATTTACCTCATCAAGTTTCAATCTGTTTTAATATTGTCAAGCTACAAGTAACAGATGTTTTTTTTTTTTTGCTTGGGGTGGGGGAATTCTGTTCTAATAATGTACCAAATGACTTAACCTGTGATAAAACCTATGTGCTGATTTTTTGGCAAGTTTTCTGCCATTTTTCACATTTTTAGACTTGTATATTCAATATGGTTTATTATTATATATCACAGACAGATTCTTAAGGAGTACATTAAAAATAAACATGTCAGCTAATGTTTCGTATACAAGAGAAACCAATTAGAGTATTCTTTGCAAACAAAATGCAATGACAACAGATATTCATGTTTAGTTGTTGTTACTGTGGTGATCCCCGCTTGAGAAGGCGTCGTAATTATGAAATGAGACAGGACTTATATTCCAACGTGATTATTGATACGAACAAAATGCCGGACTGATGTTTACAACGAGATGACATTGGGTCAATGATACAAGGTGATGCATAGACTTGTGTTCAGTCGCTTAGTAGATTAATGACATCAGTCGTTCTGTGTATGCAATATGCCACAGTTGTTACACTAAATTGTTTATCGTTTCTATAATCGCAACAGGTAAGAATATTGAAATTGATCATGATGGTGTCATCGAGGTATCGGGAAGAGGATGGGGTCAAGGTACCGGCCAAGGAGCTGGGAAAGCACATAGCAATGGTGGATCCGGTGCATCTCATGGGGGCTTGGCGGGCCAAGGAGGGGGTGTGCCCTATTCGTCACCGGCTTATGGAGATACTCTTCGTCCAGAGTCTTTTGGAAGTGGTGGGAGTAGCCAGAGTAATCAAAAGGTTTGCTTAGAATGAAACAGAAATCATTCAAATTCAAATTGATGTCTCCAATCTGCTTGCAACTGCTTTTATACACTCTCTTGTACTATGTATGCTGTTGCAGTTCTGTTCTATGAGCTGTGATGTCCTATCCAATGCCTTTACTAAATTAAGTCTGTTCTAAACCTTTTAAATCTATCTCTAATACCTGATGGCAGATTTAAACCTCAAAAGCATTTTGTGAACAGGCGCGTAGAAAATTTTGGCCGAAAATGCCTCCCAGATTGCTGGAAATGGCACTTCCCAGGCCTTGTAAGTTGCATTTAAGCATTTTATATTTTGAAATATCTAGCGACATCATAAAAAAATACAAAAAATATGCTCAAGGGGGGGCGGTCACCCTCTTTGACCCCCCACTCTTGGCTATGCGCCTGTTTGTGATACAGAGCACTGAGGACATACAGAGACTAGATTGATTTATTCAGTATATATATTATTGCTCAGATGGTAGAAGTAATTTGTCTTTTATAAAAAATATTTTAAAAAATGGGTAATTTCAACAGTCTTAAAGAGATTTAGTCACTTGAGTAGCACATTGTTAATTTGGAATTTGTGTTTCATGTTATATATGAATGTCAGCACTACAGCTATTAGTAACACCTTAATTGTGTTATAATCTTGTTGTGGATATACTTTATAACTTATATTTTTCAATTCACAGAAACTGACACACATTATTTTTTCTGAAAGTTCTTTTTGAGTTACTTTGATTTTCCCAAATCCTAAGGACATACCCATTAAACATGTCAAACTTTTTCTCCTGATTCCAGTGCTCTGGTGGTGGTGTCGTTCATCTGATAGCATTGCAGTATGCCTTGCTTGATGGTGAGATTATAGCTGATGGTGATGACACCAGTGTAGCTATTGCAGGTGGTGGCAGCGGTGGGAGTATCTGGATAGAAGCAAACGTTATCGCAGGTAACTCTTGAGTGAAAATGCATCATTTAATTATTATTCTTGGGTCAGTTTGTTGATCAAATGGTATAAAACAGTTGCCATGGTTATCTTGATTATGTTACCAGCTTTATCGGAAGGAATCATCTTTGTTGATAACCTGTCTGCATCCTGATTGATGGTTTTTTTTTTTTCAAGTCAAAATTGAAAACGAAAATGACATTAATAATCATAATAATCGACAGTTAATTTTACGACGCTTAAGCGACCACATATGTGGGAGAATCCCTCGAGGGCTAATGGATTACAACTTGCACATTGGGTGGCTTGGCATTTCATATTTCATTCATTTCATTTCATTCATAATTCCACAAAATCTTCTCCACTGCTTGGTGGTAACCTGACAAATAGAGAACTGAGTCTTAGACAGCAATCTTTAACACTGTAAAACTGTGAAATTCCTTTCCTTTTCAAAATTTGTGTTGTTATTGGTAGTTATGTAGTATAAACTCTGTAACACATCTTCTCTGTTAAACTTGTCCTCGACCAGGTTATCAAGTATGGTTCAAACTAAAATTGAGCGCTAGGAAACTAATTAAAGTTTCTTAGAGAGTAAGCATTAACAAGACTGGGAGACACATCCAGTGACCATTAAATTTCTCTATCATTTCAACATTGATGTTGTTACAGATAGTATTGTATTAAATTCAGCTAAATAACTCTCAAAAGAACTGATGTCATACCAGCGATTGTTTGAATTTCCTTGATGTGCTTTGTGCTATAATTTTTCTTTGGCTAAGTCATTCCTAATGTTATTAATATTTATATCATTAATATAAGGCAAAGTAATTAATTAATTATTAAAAGTTAATGAAACACAATTAATGTCTTTGTTCTCTTTCTATACATAACTAGCATACAGATTATAGATTCAAGTCTTTTGCTTTGGCAGTTAGAAGCTCATTTACATAATGCAAATATATTAACACTATTAACACTGGATGTTTGTTCCTATGTTGATGGAGCCTACTTTTGTCACCAGTGGCGGAGCGTCCATACAGTCAGGGGGGGGGGGATGCCCCCTGACGGACTCAAATGGACTTCTGGCGCCCTTTTCAGCTCTTTACCACATTTTACTTATTCGCGATTTTTGACTTTTTTATTGCGCTCTCATCTACCTATTGACATTTGTCACATTTTGTTGGTGTAATTTTCAATTTCCTGACAAAATGCTCTTGGAACGGTCTTTAATTTATCGGCACTTCCATTGTACGAAACTATTTCCAAGAACTGTACGGGTTGTTTTATCTACTTTTAGACGATACGCCATGCGCAGTGGCTGAAATAGTAATAAACACCAAACTTTAAGTCGGCATGCAGTGTACGTTATTGGCAGCTCCATGAACAGTGTGTTGGAAAGGATCATATCTGGCGATCTATAGGGAGTATCTTTACTCAAAAAATTCTGCACGCTCTGTTTCAACCTGTGGTGGCGCTCCACTTAGATAGTGTCGAAAGCGCCCCTACAGACCATTCTCGCCCCCTGACCAATACCCCAAGCTCCACCACTGCTTCTCATAGAGTAATGTTTGGATTCCTCTCCCACAGGCCGAGGACATCTTTCAGCAAATGGTGGTTTTGGAGGCTGCGTACCTGACTGCGATTGGTGTGACGAGTACCGAAGATGTCGACGATGTCGCAATTATAAGTGGTGGCAGGATTACAATTGCGTCGACAGCTGCGACCATTCAAGTAACCGAAAGCCAGACGGCTTCCAATATCAATCAGTCGGGCGATACTGTAGTAGGGAAAGATCCAGCAGGGTCTATGTGAGTAATTACTATATGTTTGTTTGTTGCTAGGGAAGTGGTTAGCTTTGATCCAGTGGTCTGCATGGACAAATTCTTCTGTTTGTTTTTCTAGGATCCAGAGCATAAATAAAAAAATATGCAAAGTTAATTTCATCTTGCCAGACTTGTTCATGTAAAGTTTACATACTTGTTGGAAATTCATATTTTGTAGGAAATATAGTTGGTATGATTAATTGTTGCAATCAGCTTGTATTTGAGTAAAGCATCTTATCTTGTCCATTGCATAAATGCTTAGGCTTGGACAACTGTGGTATCAGTGATTCAGTCATACTTACCTCTTTGTTAGGATAAAGATTAGGCTGAATCAAGCACTTATGTGAATCCATCATGGTACTTACCTATTTGTTAGGATAAAGGTTAGGCTCAGTCAATTGCATATATCTGACTCCATCCTCAACATCCTCAAACTTACCTCAATCTTATGATAATTGTCAGGGCTTCTTTAAGAATTATTGTGCGTGGGTCAGACATCTGTATGTAACATATCCAGCACTGACTTTTGTTTAATTTTTCAAAAGTTCTGAGAAATGTTTGAACAAAAATCTGAAACAATGTTTTACTGTATGTTTCATCAAATGTATGGAACAAATGTATGTGAGCTTTTTTCATCTTGTACTTCAGAGGGTTGGTGGAGGAGGAGCTGGTGGCAGAATCGCGTTGCATTCCAATCAACAGTATTCATTCAGAGGCAGTCAGGTGGCATATGGTGGCATAGGATATCTTGAATATGGCGGTGCAGGAACGATCTACGTATCTGATGTTACCACCAACGGTACTCATAGGGAGCTTATTGTCAGCAACAGAAATGGTGAACCCATCAGAGAATTTATACCCACAAATGGTCTAGATAGTGGAAGAACTGTGGCATTGCTTGGATCGGAGGCCCAGTATCACTTTGAGAAAGTAACCATTCAAGAGAAATCTCATCTGTTGTTCAAACCAGCATCGGAAGGAACAAACGTCAGCATCGGGATCATCCATGGTGACAGAAGTGGGATGCTCCATGTCACGGCTGGAACTCCTCTTGGAATCCAAGATTCTCATGGTCCATTTCAAACAGGGTTTAGATCGTATAGCGGTTCTGACTTGTCATTGCCAGATGGTGAGTAGACAGCTTACATCATCACCGAATTATTTCACACTTGTGAACATCCAAGCATAAAAATTAATGATGGAAACTGCCAACATGAAACTATAGTCATTTCAGAAGTTCTGTTTACTGTTAAACCTAGCTTCCGTCTTATGTGCATCGTTCTTTATCGTGGTGTGGTACCTGTAGTTACCACCCTTGCCCGAATTCAATGGGTATATTTTGTCCTACATTCTGAGATAACTATTTCGCAATTGTGTCCCTGGCTATTTTGTGTACTACTTGTTTCATTTGTGATTATTTTATTCCCTTTGCAGTGGTCTACCTGGACAAGCTCTATCATAACGATGTATTTATCGACAGTGTAATCAGTGGAGTCCAGGATCTGACAATTGGAAGCAACATCAACTTCATTGTAGGAGAAGAGGTAAATAAATAAACAGTTGGTTGTATATAAAGCAAACTGTAACCAGTTTATTCAAATAAACTTAAACTAAAAACAGTTACCATTTGTTTATTGCATTAACGTCATAACACTTGTTTTGGTAATTCCCAATAAGTCTAGACTTTCAAACAGTTGCTTTCTAAAGCAATTACTAACATGAAGTCTACTTCCCTGTCATCGTAAGAAATTGTACATATTCTAGCCCAACCAGCTGGGACGATCTTTGCTATTCATTAATTTTATTTCAAGCTTCAAAGCTCTTGTACTGACAGTTTGTATGATAATCCTGTTTCAAGCATATAAAGGTATAGGAACTGTTCATACTGTCAGTATGAGTGCTTTGAAGCATGATATGGGGGACAGTAAAGAGTGGTATTAGCATTGGAAAATTGCCCCCTAGCCTAGCCTAGCCTGCTACTTTGCAGATAATAATCTGAGCAGGCGCAGTAATTGTCATGAGCTCTGATGCATCTTCTGGACCATGATAATACCTTGTTATATAAAATTTTAAATTTGAGGTAATGAGTTGAAAAGTGTTTAGGTGTTCACTTAAAAGTCAAATGCAGATGATTTTGACCAATGGCAAGTAAGTCACCATGTCAAAAAGAAATGCTGCTGCAGGTGTGGAGATCCTGCTCAGCTTGAATCAATATCAAACAGGCATGAGTATTTCCGCAAATTCACGGAATATCCTTTCTGTGATTTCTTTTCTACCTTGGAAATGGGCCGACGTTCTGTCAGCCTAATGGGTTTAGCTCCTGTTACTCTTTTTGTTCTTTTCAATTCCGTCCTGTTTGTCTATTTTGTCCTTATAATATTTTTGTATTTTGAACAATCTGAGTGCGAATAAAACAAACGAACAAACAAACCCTCGAGACAAAAACGATTATCCTAACACACTGTAGCATATGCAAACTGGAGCCTATACCGCAATTTTTGCAAAGTTCCGTGATTCTTTTTTTACCCCAGGCTCATCCCTGATCAAATTAGAGATTGTTTCTGCAGACCTGCATTGTTGTCTACTGGGTGAATATGTGGAGACGATAGATTAGCTTAGCTTCATGAAGTTGCAACCCCCTTTTAGCATCCTACTAATTTTGATGTGGTACCTTCCATCAATTCAATGTCTAGCATCCTGACTTTTGTCAATGATTCTTTGTGTCATTTGATTTGTTTAGGTTAGTGTCATGTTCTGTTTAGTGGTATTTGCATCTTCAAAGACTCATTCTAAAATATTTGTGTGTGTGTATTTTTTGTCTTTTCTTTCATTTCTGCATAACAAGGGGAAAACTAAAGGTGCTGGTCAGTCCACGTTTGAACTGAATAATCTCGACATTCTAACAGACGGATATTTTCAGTCCATCTACTCGTCAGACGTGATACATAATCCACCCATCACCATGGTAACGATGCCATCACTCTCCCTAAAACTGAATGACTCCCTAAAGATGCATCCTGGTGGAACTATTGATGTAAGTTACAAATATATTAAGTTCAAAAATATCCTTACATGAACAAAATATCATTTTCTCTTTTAGATCGTTAAAGACTGTGTGATTGACAGATGATTGGTTGTTTTTGGACCAAGAATACTTTGCATCAAAAGTTTTGTTTTAGGAATTTTTTTGCCATAAAATCTGTTACTATAAATATGGCTTGCTTTCGTCATTGTCTATTGTGCATGGAAATTGACATCGTATTATTTTGTGACCAGTGACAGGTTCATTTGAAACTCTTTGTTTTGGTGAAAGGGTTTGGGGTTTTTTCCCTCAAAATTAATTACATCTATGAAACTTTTGTTTCGTAAAGAGTCACTTTTACTATGTTAACATTCTTGCCTTCACTAGATACTCTGTTTTCAAAACAACTTGTCTGTAATGAACTAGCTGTTGAATATTCATTGTTTTTGTTTTGCTATTGTAGCCTAATTGGTTAGAATTGTCTGCTGGTATCGAGATTGAAGTTGATACATCCTCCTGAATATTCATTTTTTTATCTTGTGCTGACCAATTGGTCAAAAGTATTCACTGGTAAGGAAATTGAAATTGACACATCCTCCTGAATATTCATAAGTGTGTTGTTGTTGTGTTGATATATTTGTTATTGTAGAAAAATTGGTTAGAAGTGTCTGCAGGTAATATGATTGAAATTGACACTTCCTCCTGAATATTTGCATTTTTTTTAATGTTTTTATATATTTTTTTTTATTCAAGACCAATTGGTTGGAAGTGTCTGCTGGAAAGGAGATTGAAATTGACACAGCTGCCTTCATCGATGCTTCAGGGAGAAGCCCCATACCAGCTGGAGGAATGTTAAGCGGTGTCAGCAGTCGATATGGTGAGAAATTTAGAACACAGTTATCATGGTGTCAGCAGTAACACTTGAAATAGTCATGCTAAAAATGTGCTTCTTTTTATCTTGATGATGTTGTAATAATTTACTTGGCTGGGTTAGAATTTTTTTAGTTCATCCCTATCTACACTTAGAGACTGAGGGAGATTTTCATTTTCAATTTCTTGCCTCAAAGTTTGATAGTTACAAAGAGAATAGATTACATTGGAGTACAAACATGGTTGTTTTTTAATTTTGCATGAAGAGAGTATTTCAAGGACATTTCCTTTCCCAGGAGTTATCAAGCATTTACCTTCATCCTATATGTAATCAATCCTACTTGTCATAAATCCAAACAAAGAAATGTTTTCTTTTGAATGTAGGTGCTTCTGGTGGCAGCTTGGGAGGAACTGGTGGTAGGGGGAAAGGACAATCCATCCCTGCTCCTCCCAGAGGATCAATATTTACACCGGAGGAGTTTGGCAGCCCTGGTGGTAGAGACGACGATGACCATTCCCTTCCTGTTGGTAAAGGTGGTGGCATCGTAGCCATGTCAGCACCAGCTATCGAAATAAACGGTGCTCTCCTCGTCGACGGTACTTCTCCTTCACATGCTTCAATTGGTGGCAGTAGTGGGGGATCAATTCTGTTATCTGCAGATGTATTCAGAGGCCATGGAAAGCTCTCGGCCAATGGCGGAGCAGCATCTACTCAACAAACAAACTATCCTGGTGGTGGCGGTGGGGCTGGTCGCATAGCCCTTCATTATGGTCAGAAGACCTTTGCAGGGGAAGTTTCTTGTCATGGTGGGAACAGTTTGTATGAGGCAGGAGGTCCTGGTACCGTGGTATTGCATGACACTGGCAACGACACTGTATCGCTGTCAGTAGATAACAATAATGCAAAAAATCCCACTGTCGACACCATTGTGAATTACTTGCCAGGAATTCCTGGTAGTCAGTCTAGTGGTGTGGCTTGGATCTTACCAGAGGTAGATGGCCGAGAATTTCAGTTTGAAGTTCTTTCTCTGAGTGGGGGCAGTCATCTGGCTGTGGTTCTTGAGAGTGATTCAGACTCTGCTACATTGGATGTCAAACACAGCAAAGGAGATCAAACTGGGACATTTCATGTTGGTCCTCATCAGGTACAAG
Organism: Apostichopus japonicus; assembly: GCF_037975245.1. NCBI lineage: Eukaryota > Metazoa > Echinodermata > Holothuroidea > Aspidochirotida > Stichopodidae > Apostichopus > Apostichopus japonicus. Next base: position 2,121,730 of record NC_092577.1, read on the forward strand.
TTCTGTAATTAGTATCTTAAAGAATATACTTAATCCACTCACATTTAAATAATACTGTTGATAGTGGATCGATCAGGTTCTTCCAATCATTCAAAGCAGAAAGTGTCTACCTAGCTCTTGTAAGACTCACAAGAACATTTGGGCTTTGTAATTTATTTCAATTTCATGACTTTAGCATTAATCCATATATATATATATATATATATATATATATATAATAGGGAACAATATTCTTTCATCTTTTCGATATATATACAAATGCCTCATTTTACAATGGGAAATCTATACCCATATCTATACCCATAATGGGAAATCTATACCCATATCACGGTTCATCAGTTGTTATGATTGATGTTTGCTTCAGTTTTAGTTTTTTTTGTTCTTATCTCTCTTGAGTGAATCTTTTTGGATCAGAATTGAGTTTTTCGTCTTTGGTCATTTTTAGGATTTGGAAATTGATCTACCCCCGAAAAGTCCTCGTCTTGCCTGGAGCATTCACCTCTACCCCAGGGCATTGCTTACCCTTCCCCCAAACATAGAAGTCTACGATATGACCCTTGAACTCGACAGCAAGGTGGAAGGAATGAGAAACTTAACAATCGGGACAGGTGGAGTGGTCTACTTGAGGTGAGCAGCTTACACTTGTTTTTATCTTCTTATTTCTTTATTGAAATTATGAGCTTTCTCATCTTCAATTAAGAATATCAGTTGATATGAACTCTTTGTAGGCTATGATTCCCTTTTTCTTTGTTTGTTTTCCTTTTTTCTTTGTCAATTTCAAAATCGCATTCAAAATTATGGACATTCTTCTATTACTTGTATATCATTCTTCAGACCTTACTCAAATCTCACGGAAGAACTTGTCGATACAATTTCATTTGATAACATTAACATCCGTGGCGGAGGGAGACTGGTGATAGAGGGCGACAGACAAGGATTGAATTTAGTCGGCTCAACAATCCATCTAGAGAGTGGTGGCATCCTTGAAGCAGATCATGTGACCATAACGGCCAATGACATCATCATTGCAGAATCAGCCATCTTGGATCTCACAGCCCAGGTACTTGTAAAGGCAGCTCTGGGTTCAGTATGTCTCAGGACAGCGAAACAACATATCACAATAAACTATGTCTCAGGACAGTGAAACGTCATATCACAAAAGCTATGTCGCAGGATAGCTAAAGGTCATATCACAAGAAAATATGTCTTAGGACAGAGAAAGGTCATACCACAAAAACTTGTTGCAAGACAGGGAAATGTCATATAAAAAAAAAATACTATATATCATGTTCTCTCTTATTTATCTTTTGCTTCAATGTTATTTCAATCAAATATAGCAACCTTTCAAGACCAAAGATAAAGTTAAACATAAATATTGACAGATACATATCAGAAAATATAAATAAATTGCGGGGGGCAGAGGGGGGGGCAGAGGGGGGGCAGGGGAGGGCAGATTTGATCATACAGCAGATAGATAATGTGAGACAGCTCGAAGAAAGAAACTTGTGTCACAAAAGATATCAAATACCTCACTATAGTCTGTTTCTACTTAAAGCATACATTGACCTTACTGTAGAAAATATAGCAGTTCTACAATGGATGTACTAAGGCCTAGCCTAAATTGTAGAAGCAATGCTAAGCAGCAGTGTTGCTGTTAACAATGAAAAGGCTAAACTTATGTATTTCAGCATTTTGTTACTTGGAAAAAATTACTTCATAGTGTGTTTGCACATAACAAGGGGTAACTCAGGTGAAAATTGTAGAATGTGGCAGTGACATTTACAGTAAGGTTGATTGTTTGTGTATTGAGATGATTTCATGATATGATACCAAGCATTTGGCAAACCATAAATGATTTGTACCACATTCATGGAACTATAAGGCCATTGCATTGCAAAGTAGTCATTTTGTACTGTGTATTGAACCTTGCAGACTTATAAGACAAACACTGTAGCTACTACTATGCCAACAGCAAAACAAGTATAAACTCTTTCATATTTTGGTCTCGCAGGCAAATCCTGACTTTACGACAGAAGGCCAGAGTACCTCCTGCTCAGGAGCTGGTCATGGTGGCCTAGGAGGAACCTGTGGTAGCAACAATGCAGGAGTTTTCTACGGAAGCCTTAGATATCCTCGTCATTTTGGAAGCAGTGCCAGTGGGGAACAAGCCAGGGGAGGCGGGAGATTGGAATTGGCCGTTCATGATTCCTTAGTCGTTAATGGTAAGAGGTTCTGTCATCTGCAGGGTTAAAGTTCCACTTAGGCATCGTGTCAAAAGTAGGACACTTTAGGAGGGGCTTGCAGCTTCCTGCAGCCAGGCTGTGTGGGATGCATTCTTTTGTGCCATGCAGTTTGCAAACAATGGGCATGCATAGTTCCACACAATAGGCACTGATGGTATTGTCCAAGTAATCTCTTTTGTTTGATATTGTTTGATTCAGCCTTGCTGCAGGGTATCTTGCAACGGCTGCATCTTCCCTCTTTGATGGGGTGTCAAATATAGTTTCACACAATAGACACTGCTGGTCTTGTTCAAGTAATCTCTTTTGTTTGATATTGTTTGATTCAGCCTTGCTGCAGGGTATCCTGCAGCTGCTGCATCTTCCCTCTTTGATGGGGTGTCAAATATAGTTCCATACAATAGGCACTGCTGGTCTTGTCCAAGTAATCTCTTTTGTTTGATATTGTTTGATTCAGCCTTGCTGCAGGGTATCCTGCAGCTGCTGCATCTTCCCTCTTTGATGGGGTGTCAAATATAGTTCCATACAATAGGCACTGCTGGTCTTGTCCAAGTAATCTCTTTTGTTTGATATATATTGATTCAGCCTTGCTGCAGGGTATTTCTGCTACATCTTTTTCTTGTTAACACTGTGTCTTAGAGGAAGACTAAAATGCACAAATTCGTTGTTGATATGTTGTTTTGACACAAGAAACTACTGATGGCTGCCCAGGTTGTATTTTTATGCCTAATTTAATTTTTTGAAATGACACTATCAGCATCATAGTCTCATCAATCAAAATGGCTGGACTTCTAAGTCTAGCAATGTTATCAGAATCAATGTTAGCAACACGGAATAGAGATAGTGTAAGCCCAATTATGGCCTCAAAGAACATTTTAATTTACAATGCAGTGCAACCTTTGTTAAGAACAAGCAGTGTTGCTGTCATTCATCCTTAGGTGTTCTACAATTTGAGTTTTAACTTCAAAGAATTTTGTCAGTTGAGTATTATTAGTCTAGTTTAACATATAAAGTTAAACTTACATAAATGTTTTGATGTCCTGGACTGAGAATCTGAGTGGAGCCATCAATCTTGCCTTTATAATATAGCAAATTTTAACAATGACTCTTTCACCAACTGGAAACCCACCTTCCCCCCCCCCCTTTTCTTTTGTTTTATGTGACTTGTCAGTGCCTACAAATCTGAACGGCAACTCAACCCCTAGCTTGATTGGAATCAATAGTTCTTTGAACATTGAATGTTACATTCTTCATAGCAAACTCTCTCAATCTAGTTCAAGTTCAAGTTTATTTTCCACTTTCCATATGTATGAACAGTAACAGAGTCAGTGAGTAATTTACTTACCTTATGATGAAATAACAATAAACAAGTCCTGCACACTGTCCAGGTGAAAACTAAAAATCAAAATTTACTTGACCAACAACATTTGATGATACCCCTATATCTGTAGATCTATTTGTGAACATCTCTTTATTCTGTTCTTTGTGTTCTGTGTATGGAGGAAGGTTCAGGACCTAGTAGATCGACTATTGAGTATTTTGATGAGAAGGATCCAGTTACCAACCATTTATGATCTTCCCTATGTCTCTAGATCTGTTAACATCTCTTTATTTTGTCCTTTGTGTTCTGTGAATGGAGGCAGTTTGAGAACCTAGTAGATCGACTATTGAGTATTTTGATGAGAAGGATCCAGTTACAAAGCAAAATGCTCGAACAGATATCTGCAAACTTAAATGACAGTTTGTGAACAATGAAATAAGAGTTTCTGTTTGTATATTCCATATCTAATTCATGATGTTTGGTCATATACATTGGTTGCAAAGCTGATCTGTGCAATTTGTTGTTAAATGTCCATAAAACGTTTGTTTACTTGATTCACAAAAGGTAAAATTTTGTGTGACGGTGACCATGGTTACAACAACAAAGGAGGAGCCAGCGGTGGCAGCATTCTCATTAACACGACCAGCTTCGCAGGATTGGGTTGTATCCAAGCAAATGGTGGTCAAGGTGAGTAGTTAAGATCATACTTAATTTCACTTTCAGAGTTTTTGATGAACAGTAAATTATACACACTGAATCCTATTTTACAATTAAAGTTTTCATACTTTTACAGCGATTTCCATGTATGCCGTCAAGCTTCTGATATTTTGAAAAGCTTTTCACATATTCTTGTTTCCAAGGTGTGGGCAGCAACGGAGGTGGTGGTAGTGGCGGCCGGATTGCGGTATACTACCAGGAAGATGCGTTCACTGGTACATTAGTTACCTTTGGAGGAGCGGGCGCCAGTCAAAACCCTGGTGCTGCGGGGACTGTGTACTTGGAGTCAAAGGTCATTTCACCACAACACAGAGAGCTTATAGTAGACAATAACGGTCAGGAGATAGATGATGTAAGTAATTAATCTTTCATCTTTGATCTGTCATCACCATGGTTACTATGTTAAACATGGTGTAGCTGTTAGAGTCATTGGTTCAAAAATCCACAAGGAACCAGATTCTCTTTACGTATTAAAATTGCTGCTCATTTGAAAATGCGCCCTTTAATACCAATGCCATAACAGTTTACCTGCCTCGGGCATTTCAATAGGCTCACGCAGTAGATCGGGGGAAATTTTGAGCTGAGGAAGTGACTTTTCCATGCTCGTTCCCTTTGCTAGGCTTGGGGAATTGATTCATAACACACAGGCTAATGTTCCAGACTAATAACCTTGAAAGGTGCAGAAGTGGCCAGTGGCACTTACAGGGCGGATGTTCAGCAATCGTCCATGGAATTGGTATTTCTATTATGTGAATTGGAAGATTGGTTACGTTTCTGCTTTGCAATGGTTTTGAAACAACATTGTACACCTTGACTGCAGTGACGATGGGTGGGTTGCCTTCACCCCCTCGGTTTCTGGGAATTGTTGTATGAACTGTAAGTTAATCAACAACAGAAAACTGATTGGGAATTTAAAACAGTGACCTGAATATGTACACTATACTCTCACCATCCTGAGGTCCTTGGATGAAATTCCATTCTAACCAAACATTTCTTTGTTCATATTGAATTTTTTATATAATTTACCCAGCTGCCCTGCAGTTACAGGTTCCTGATTAATTTTAATATCAATAGTATATTCTTTTAGGCCTCAAGTAGACATGGTTGCCCTAGGAAAGTGAAAAGGTGATAAAATTAAGCTAAACATTTTTGTGTTTTAACTTAGTCTTGGAATTAGTTGTTAAATGTACTTTATAACCAAACCTCCAAAATTTCCAAATTAAGGAAAATATTTTAAAGACGGAATGGTATTTTCTTTCTTTGTTTTTATCTTAGTTTTGATTTAATTTTACACCTATTTTCAGGTTTCAATTTCAAGTTTCACGGATCTAACTGATGGTGAAGCCCGAACCTGGATCCCGTACGAGGAAGGATTCGAGTTTGAAGTTGTCCACCTTCAAGGAAACGCTCATCTGGCCTTCCAAACGGCAGAGAGATCTGATATAACACAGTCAATCATTATTCAACACTTGTCTGGTCCGATACCAGAGAAAGGCGCCCTCTATGGTCGAATGCATGTCGGTCCCGGCCAATACCTGGACGTAAGAAACTCTCATTACTTCTTCCCTGCTCACATCCAGACCTACCCATCTTCGGTCCTCATTCTCCCAACACGTTTACAGTTCCATGAATTGCAAACTTCCTTCAACGGTGCCGTCGGTGGTCTGAGGGAACTGATCTTGTCGGGTGGGACGCTGAATCTCCAACAAGGTGCGACGTCTCTGTCGATGACCGGGGGAAGCCTGTTTCACGTGGACTCGCTGAAGGTGAAGAGTGATTCTCTCATCATGGCAGGAGACGGTTCCGATTGGTTCTCACTGAAGACGAACGATTTGGACGTTACCTCTGGGTCGGTCATACAAGGCAGTAGACTCTTTGTGGAAACGGATATTCTCCACATAGAGGCCACCGCAGAACTGAGTGTTAGTGGTGGTGGATTTAGTGACAATGGAAGAGGTAAATACAACCGACTTAATCTTATAAACTCCATCAGCTGACATAAATAGTAAAATGATTGTAAACTAGGGTCATTCAGAATCATTTCAAGCTCTGTAGGGTTGTGGCTATCCCAGACCTGTCTACGGCTCTAAAGACAGGTGTGTAAAGCCTGGGGATTTCCAGAAAAGAAAACAACCTTGTATGCCCATAACTTGTACATTTTGTGAAACATGTTAATTGGAATAAATGTGATTGGTTTTAACATACTTGAAGGTAAGACTGTTTAACTTGGTTTTAATCGGTGTAATTTTTGTTCATGCGTTAGATTGGAGAACCCAATGGGTGAGACAGCTTAGAGAACTATGCATCTCGTTTTAAAACTGTGATAGTTTGCAGTACAATACGCTGTACTTCTTTTTCCACCTACTTCCTCAACTCAAGCTTTAAGAGTTTGCATTCTTATGCCAAGGTTTGAGATATTTGCGTTATTCTTCTGTAGAGCTAAGATTGCTTGCCAACAGTACCTTAGCACCGGTTCCTGTGTGTTTTGCACATTGTGTAAAAGTAAGTTGGCCTGAAGTTTCGATCCTAGCAGGATCTTCTTCAGAGGCTAAATGGCAAGTAACAGTAACAGAAGGGACAAAAACACACAAAGAATACAGACAGGTTAATGAGCATGGTGAACACAAAGAGATAGATGTAAGGGGATTAGTAGACAAGGGATGGAGAGAAGAAGCAAAGGCTCTCTAGTGGATAAGCAGTTTGCTAACAGTTTTATTTTATTTTGTTTTGCACAGTTCTCAATTTGACTGAGAACATGAAGCTATGCTTTAATTTACATGATATGTCTTTTCTTGTCTTGTCTTCTTACAGGCAAGACAGTGTACTCGTCAGGTGGACACCATGTCGGTCAGGGTGGTTTAGGACAACATGTCTCAGCTCAGCTGTTACAAGAGACATACGGCGACATTGTCTCACCCGTGACGTTTGGAGAAGCAGGAGGGTGCAGACGACTGAACGATCAAACCACAGCGACGGTTTGTCCATATGGAGATGCACCTGCTGGAGGTGGTTCTCTACATATCATCACTCGTACCCTGGATAACGGTGGAGTGATCAGTGCTAGGTATGAAAGTAAAATTTGGCAGGACAAACAAATCTAACAAAGTATATGTAATGATAGCTTTCAGTGTCCAAACTAATTTTAAGCTCTCTAAGATTTGAGTTGAGACTACTGTTGTGTAGGCTAGGTATCTATTAAGCCAAGCTTAATTTGCCTTTAAACACATTGGGCATCTTGTCAATTCGTCTTGGAGAATATAACAAGCTAATGCCACCTCTTTTGGATTAGAAAGAGAATGCTATGTACTGCTAATAGGGTGGTGGGTGCATAGAAAGTGGAGTTCAATTTTTTAGAAGTTTCTTGTGGGGGGGTGGGGGAATGAGTATTTCAAAGTTTTTGATAAATTTTGGCAACTGTAGAGGAAATGAAAAAAATTGGAAATCTTACTTGTGTTTTTCTACCCTCAGAGGTGAGTCATCAGATTCTTCATTGAATATTCATGCCAGTGCAGGCGGTGGAGCAGGAGGAAGTATTTGGATCGAAGCTGACCAGTTTACCACAACAGGTAATATGCTAAACAGATGAATTGCATCAACCATTTAAAAAATTGTTCTAGTTTTAAGGCTAGATCATTTTATGGACAGCTAGCTGCTTAAAGATTACAGTTTAGTTGCTTTCTTTAACTATATTCAGAATTAGCCAATGTACATGAAATGTTTGCTAAACTCAATATCTCCCTCTATGCTAGGCACATATAAGCTCAGATCACAGAATAGGGTATATTAAACGTGCCATGAAATTGATGCTAGATAGTTTAATAGTTTAATAATATAATATCTCATGTTCCTTTCCTTCCCTTGTCACCTCCTTAACTAATTACTTTCCATTTTTACACCCCTCAGAGTGTATCTCTACAGCCTTAATCCCATTATTACACCCCTCAGAGTGTATCTCTATAGCCCTTAATCCCATTTTTACACCCCTCAGAGTGTATCTCTATAGCCCTTAATCCCATTGTTACACCCCTCAGAGTGTATCTCTACAGCCCTTAATCCCATTGTTACACCCCTCAAAGTGTATCTCTATAGCCCTTAATCCCATTGTTACACCCCTCAGAGTGTATCTCCACAGCCCTTAATCCCATTATTACATCCCTCAAAGTGTATCTCTATAGCCCTTAATCCCATTGTTACACCCCTCAGAGTGTATCTCCACAGCCCTTAATCCCATTATTACATCCCTCAGAGTGTATCTCTACAGCCCTTAATCCCATTTTTACACCCCTCAGAGTGTATCTCTATAGCGCTTAATCCCATTGTTACACCCCTCAGAGTGTATCTCTACAGCCCTTAATCCCATTGTTACACCCCTCAGAGTTTATCTCTATAGCGCTTAATCCCATTGTTACACCCCTCAGAGTGTATCTCTACAGCCCTTAATCTTCTCATCACTCTTTCCTTTCATCTTACCTCTCCTACGTACGTTGTATCTATTTTCGCTCTCTATTACTATTTTCATTGGTTATTTGTCCAATTTAAATGTCTGTCCATCTCTGTCTCTGAATGCTTTATTAGTTTGTTTGTTTTATTTGTTGTTGTGTTTTGCTTCAGTTAGCCTCTAAAGAAGATCCTGCTAGGATCAAAACTTCCGACCTTCTAACTTATTCATATTTATGGACACAGACTTTTTGTTTGTTAACGGTGTTTCTCACTTCAAATGATACATCTGATGTTGTCAGCATGATACATGGTAGATGTTATAAACAAGAGTAACTATGGTAAAGAAATCAATGTGCTGCATATTATTGCACATCCTATCACATATTTGATAACACTAGGCCTTTCAAAATGTCATAATGATGTCTATACCTTCGACATGACAATCATGGCTTCTTTGTGAATTGCAATGCTGTATATTCTATATCATTGGTCAACCATTGATTTTAGAATTCTGTCTCTTGTTTTTTACATCTAATAGGTATTATCTCAGCATCTGGAGGAGATGGCAGACCTGACGCAGGAGGCGGATCAGGTGGTCTTATTTCCGTCTCATATGAAGATGCTTTTATCAGAGATAATCCGGTAGCTTATGGTGGATTGGGTCTCCAGCAAGGAGCTTCTGGTGTCGTTTACCTTCAGAAGTTGACTAGTGGTGACGTCCATTCCAAGGTCAGTGGGATTAACAGAATAATTGATACAGAATGTAATGTTCTTTGCGACTAAGTTTTACTGTTTTATGTCTTATTAATGTCGTAATAATCTTCAGTTGATCCAGACGTTTCGCTTGTACGTAATTTTCTAACTAGATCTCTAAAAGCTGAGCTCAGTGTGGTACAAAATGAACGTTTAGAAGACACTCAAAGCTGTGGATAAAAAAATAAAAGAAAAAAAACAATTTCCATAATTTTTTCTTTGCAAGGAAGCTCGACTCCTATCAAAGGTCTTTGAAAAGTTGGTAAACTGTTTATGGAAATCGCTGGATTAATGGCAGGATATTTGCTGATGTCTATAAAATGTATCAAAGAATTAACATCAAATTGTTTTCCCCCTCATTTCCTTCATTAGATGTAACTGTAAGATCAATTAGTAATATCCTCATTAATTTCATAGGTTAATGTTAAGAAGCTTTGGAATCTAGAAAAAATGTAGTTTCATGTATACATGTTTCATATTAAGACTCTTTCCTGTGTGGTATCAAAAACCATATTTTTTTTTATGAAGTATATAGAAGTTTTCATGCATTTACTTTTTTCTTATTCTATTATTCCTTAGCTGATAGTTGATAATGGTGGTCAGAATACTCCAAGGGAAACACAACTTCAAGTTAAATCAAAAATGCTAAGCCTGGAGCATCTGCAGGTGACCAATGGTGGTAGATTTGTACCTCTTAAAGCCTTCAGTGGACCTACAAACCTCTGTGTGTATACTGGAGAAATGGTCGGGGATGTATCTAGTAGCATAACTGTCAGTCGTGGAACTCTGTTTCATCTCTCTGCTTGCGGTTGCCCGTCTTGTCAATATGGTCAAAAACCCTCCATAGACATTGACACCAATATTAAAGTTGAACAAGATGGCCTCCTGAGAGTTCCAGAGGAAGTATCAGTTGGTTACGGAGTAACAATTGATATCTGTGGTACTCTTGATGGCTTACAGGATGGCCACATGTCACTCTATCGCGGAGCTAAGTTCAGGGCAAGTTATCCTGCAAATTCAGGCTCCTACAATTCTACTGTATCGTCCCTCGTCATTAAAGATGTCGACATTTTTAAGGACAGCTACTTCGGAGGAAGCTCATCCTGCCCATCTACGAAGACTCTCACTCTGTTCTCTGAGATATTTAGTATCAACTACGGAGGCACTTTCGACCAGAATAGTTTCACTGTCGATAATTCAACGAACGTAGAGAGGTATCAGGAAGGTGTATTTAACAGTACTCAGTGTCCACTAAGTGGAGAGCTTGTCTTGATTGCAAACGAAGAATGTACTTTACCTACTGGAGATTACATATATAGTAGCGTCATCATCAAAGGAGGAGCAACTCTGATCCTGGAAGGCTCGTGGGACGGTAACGGAACCACATCAATAACGACGGAAGATCTGGTCGTCGGAGCAGGTGGGTTGATCACTGCAGTAGGAGGTGGGTTAGCTGAGACAGGAGAACTCCAATGTGGGCATGACAGTGCATCATTGGGTGCGCTTTATGAACCACGGTTTTATGGATCGGGAGGGACTTTGGTATCTGGTGGAGGACAAGTCTCCTTAGATGTGACTAATCGCACGCATCTAGATGGAACAATCGATGTGAGTGGTGAAGATCATTACAGCAGCGTGTCATCTGGTAATGGAGGTAGTGGTGGCAGCATACTCATAAAGACTGAAACTTTGTCCGGGTTTGGATTGATGCAAACATCTGGCGGGAACACATTGACAGGATGTGGAGGTTCCGGTGGGAGAATCGCCGTGCATATTGGGTCTGAATTGTCCTTCGTGGGCCAATTCAGTGCAGCTGCAGGAGAAGCACCAAACCCAGGAAGATCTGGAGTTATCTTCGTAGAAGACCATTCGACAGACACCACCAAGATTGTCATTCATGGAAGTGATCGACTTCCCAGTCTCATCAGGAAAGGAGACCTCGCTAATCTCACAGAAGTCGATGAATTGGTTGTAGAGGCTGGAGGGATCTTGCAGTTGGAGGAATCATCATTAAAGGTCGGAATGCTCAGTGGAGACAAGACCGGGGTTATCCAAGTAACAGGGAGAGCAACATTGGTGGTAGAGTCCAGTAGTGTTCAAGGCACAGAGTGCTCATTTGAAGTAAGTCACAACTCCGAGCTTGAACTGGGTGAAAATGTTCATCTGTCTGGAGAGGTAGTGCCGGTGCTTCACCTTGATGGAACTCTTACGACCGATCATATTGTACTTGGTGAAGGTACTGTCAGCTTCCTATCCTCTGATGGCTTTATGAATGTTACCAGTGTTACCCTTGAGGAATTGTCTCATTTGGAGATTGCCAGTGGGGCAACTATCGGGAGAAACTCTTCTGCTAGTCAGGTCACATTGGAGGAGTATGAAATTGGCGCTGGTGCTAAAGTTGTATTCGGTTCAATGGATACTCGCATCACAGCAAATACAATTGTGGTTAGGAGTGAGGCCAAAGTGATAAGTTCATCAGCATTGCAAAAGTTTTACATCCATGCTGAAGATATTGTCATAGAAGCAGATGCCGTCATATCAGTAGATTTTGGTGGTTATTCAGATGCTGGAGTGGGCAGCCCTGAGGATTCCACGAGTGGTGCATCACATGGTGGTCAGGGTGGCCATTTGGGATACCTCAAGGCAGGGAGCACATATGGTAACACTCATCTTCCAGAAAGTTTTGGAAGTGGCTGTGCCAGTGGAAGTTACTCAACTAGAGGTGGCGGGCACGTAACCATCGAAGCCAGTAAATCCTTTGTGTTTGATGGCACCATCAGTGCCAGGGGACAAGGCACAACCAGGACGGTAGGAGCAGGGTCTGGTGGTAGCATATTTCTCAGTTCACCAAAGCTGTCTGGCCTTGGTTATCTTGTAGTCACAGGAGGTGATGCCTCAACCAATGGACTTGGAGGAGGAGGCGGTGGAAGAATAGGTATCGAGTCTGCAGACATGTCAGAGTTCCATGGGGACTTTGATTCTACAGGAGGTGTCGGGTACCCATCAGGCGCTGCAGGCACTGTTGGCATTTCAGAGATCAATGGTGTTAAGGTATCACAGAGTCTGTTGATTGACAACAAAGGCAAGTCATCTCAGAGTTACTCAGTCCATTCAGTAGGAAATGGAGATGAAAAGTTTGGTAAAGTAACCATTCGAGGAAACGGTAGATTGACCTTTGACACACCATCGGATGTCACCTTATCATTTTCATCCTTAGAGGGAGATTTGACAGGACTCCTTCTGGTCCAGTCTCAACAACGTATCTCTGTTGCCAGGAAGTACAGTACAAAGGCGGTTTATCCTCTGCAATGTGCCATAAAGGTGGAGCAAGGAGGAGAAGTTATACTTCCCCCAGAAATTTACTTACTAAACATTCCAAACTTTGTGAGTCTTCATTTGATTGGTACCTTGACTGGAGTGCAGACGGTAGAGGTGGGTGTCGATGCTTCGTTTTATGCAGACATCGCATCTCGAACAGCAGTCAGGGATGCCGATGACCAGCTGGTTTACACAGAACCCTACGGCACCTTAGCAATGGACTCTCTTGTAATCCATGAGGATGGAACTCTGGTGCTATTCAGTACGTATGAACATCCGATGGTCCTCTCCGTTCTGCGGGAGGTAACCGTTCACTATGCAGGCATCATACGTTCAGTCTGGATGCAGATACAGGCAGAGGTGGTGAATGTAGAAACCGGCGGCGTCATCGATACAGCAGGCCAGGGATGGACTGGCATGGCAGGTCCAGGAGCCGGTGTGGCGGCTGGAACAGGATGGACCGGTGGAAGTTACGGTGGTGCCGGAGGTGGACATATGCTGGAAGGAGAATCCAACATACGCCAGTACGGCACCATCTACATTGCTGATAAGTTAGGGAGTGGTGGAGGTGGTGATCCACAGGCAGGGAGTGGCTCTGGAGGTGGTTTGATAGAGATAAAGGCATCCTATTTAAGGTTAGATGGAAGTCTTGATTCTTCGGGATACCCAGGCGGTGGCGACACAGGTGGCGGTAGTGGTGGTTCTGTTAACATTGCCGTTGAGGATGGAATGACTGGTTCAGGTTCCATATTGGTACAGGGAGGTGATGGCGGTCAGCAGGAAGGAGGAGGGGGCAGTGGTGGAAGAATATCTGTGTATCTTGAATCTCCCAGGGCTTTTACTGGTAACGTTGCTGTGAGAGGTGGAGATGGAGGACCAGGGAGTCAGCCGGGTGGCTCAGGTACAGCATATTGGCAGGAATCAATCAATGGTGTGGTGGCTTCAAACCTCTATGTCGACAATCGGGGAGCTCTTCCGGAATTCCCCCAGGTTACATTGGTTAATGAAACGTCATCCAGACATCATTTTGAGGAGTTGCACCTATTGGGGAGTAGTCACTTGAAGTTTGTAGGAGACGTGGTGGTTCTGATTGATCGATTGGTTTCCGGAACCGGTAGCACCATAACCATCCATGATGGTATGGCTCTCAGCGTCAATGAAGGATTCACAGAACACACCTTCTACTGCAGTTTTAAGTTGAGCCCTGATGGTGAATTAAGACTCCCAGCTAGGGCAACTTTCCTTGGAGATGCCAACTCATTTTCAGGTAAGTCTAACAAGTTGATGTAGCAAATGTCAAAGACTTGGTTTGTCACATGATTTTCAATCTGTACCTGTGTTTAAAACAAATACCTAGCCTATTACCGTGCTCTTTCCTAAGTACAAATATTTTATATTTCATTGAAACATGTGACAGAGAACACACACACGCACAAATTTGATATAGAGGCATTGAAGACACTTGGTGGTAGCTTGTCCTCATTTTGAACTCATTTTTTTGTTTTTTCCAAGGGTCTTGGCATTTTAAAGTTGATCAAAACTAGCAGAGTAGCTGTTTATTTGTGACTGTTAATATCACATGTATGCCTTACAACATTGACCCAATTTACTTGCGGAATGGCATGTTTTCGGTATGCTCTTCTCGAAACAATTGATTCGTCGAAGACGTGGAATCTTTGAAGGAAATGACTGTTACACTTTCACAATACCAGCATTTATATTACTTTATACAGGAAATCTGACAAACTTACAAGACCTGGTTGTTGCACCTTACAAGAGCCTGGTCTTGTCCCCATTAGCGAGAACAGCCCTCTTTGTGGATGGTTTGTACCAGTTCAGCTCCCCGAGGGGAGCTTACAAACTCTCATCCATCACACTTCAGCATCATGCCACATTGATTCTGTCAGAAGGCTACCAGACCGAAGAACCCTTGGCTATTTCATTGCTGGAGTTAGACTACGGTTCTATCATGACTGCATACAACTTAATGATATCAGGCAGTGATATGGTATTGAACCCTGGAAGTACCCTGAACTTACAAGGTGGTGGATACCGACCAAGAGAGGGTCCCGGAGCGGGTATAGCGGTAAGTAGAAAGCACTGGATCTGTCCATTCTTGTAAAGTTTTACGAATGTTTACTTCCAACCGTTAACTATTGTTGACCATCTTTAATCTGCATGTCAAGTTTAATACTTGAACAAACAATCTTGCTTGATATTTATGACAGAAATTTTAAGATGTGAGGAGAAGTCTTGTCTCTTTTTAATAATCAAATTTTTCATGAAGGGTACCACTAGTTTATTGGCAGATATTTCCAGCAAAATCAACATTCATGGCTGATAATTTCTAAAGGAGTGTAGCACCCATTCATTCCTTAGATAATAGTCCCTTCCCTTCCTTTCTCCCTCCCCCCCCCCCCCCTTACCACCTCTCAACACCATACTTACCTCCTTTAGCAACCTTCCATCTTCTGTTTATTAACTATTCATCTTGTTAAATATTCTAACACAGTTAATAGTATGTTACACAATTGCAGAGGAGAGTGGCACAAGACATTTCGTTTTGTGAAGTTTGCATAGAAAATGTTTTATTCTTTCACTACACTCACTCATTTTGCATTTTGTATAGGAAACGATGGGATGGCTTGGATACTTAAGGCTGCACAGGTTTTTACTGAATGGCTAAGATTATTTTTAGACTTTGTCCAAGGATGTCAATAATGGTTACATTTTGATTTGCACCTAATTGCAAAGCCTGTCTTGGTTAAACCCACCAGAAGAATACGACAGGACCGAAGCCTCCAAAACGCTACTGGGTTTCATTCATCTACTACTGTAGCATTTACTTTATTTTACACTGCCATTTATTTATCTGATCTATGGAAATATCAACTGAAGTGATTCTGTGTATGATGCAATTAATAGTTTACAATTTTACAGTTCTATTAGTTTAGTTTATAATCAAAATAAAACCAAAACTGTTAGCCCACTGCTTATCCACTAAAGAGCCTGTGTAAGAGAGTGTCACTTGTCATTCAGCCTCTGAAGAAGATCCTGCTAGGATCGAAATGTCAGGCCCACTTACTCAAGTTTAGTTTATATGCAGCTTTTGTCATGTCTTTATTCCCCCACCCCCCTTGCCTCTTCTTGACTCCCAACCCCCTTGCCCCTTCTTTACTCCCCCCAACCCATTACTTGGACATGACACTGACATCTGGTCCATAATAGGATCTTTGTTTTCCTCATCAATCAGGATGCAGATACCGGTACAGGTGCAGGCTATGGTGGTTTTGGCGGTTCGTCGTCAGGCATTACTGCTGGTTACCCATACGGCAATTACACTGCTGCCTTAGACGCCGGTAGTGGGGGAGGTCAAGGGTCATCAGGAGTTCCAGGGAGAGGTGGTGGACTGCTGAATATAAAGATGAATGGTGGATTACTTATTGATGGTGAGCACATACGGTCATGCAATACTTTGTGTATTCTAAGTAGAAAGTCACTGCCAAGAAGATAAAGTACCAAGCTGCACTGGTGATACCCAGCTATGAATGGGCCGTAGCAACAGGCAGTGTTGGACCTATAGTAGCAGGTTACAAGAGACCCATAGCAACATGCTGCAAGAGACCCATACCAGCTATGAATGTGCCATAGCTAAAAGGTTGTGTTGGACCAGTAGCAACATGCTACAAGAGACCCACCACAGCAACTGGCTACAAGAGACCCCCATAGCAACTGCCTACAAGAGACCCCATAGCAACATGCACTGGGCTCCTATAATCAGAAGCATAATAAACTACATAAATTCAGTAAAAAAAATCAGCATTGCAGTCTAACTTGCTATAACTAACTTAGAGAATAGAGGACTCATCCTTCCTACTACACACGATACCATCAATGAACCTACACTCGCTTAATTTGTGAAGAGCCTGAAATGTTACAACGAGTTCTAGACTCATTGTTGAAAGCTGAAAGTCTTTGCGATCACTTGAAATGCAAATTTCTATCTGCATTTGTGTATTGAAATATCAGGGGGTAGGGAATTTATTTTGACCTCGTTCAAATTTCTCAACAGGTTCCATATCTGTAGATGGTGCATCTGGCAGTGGATCTTCGGGGGGTGGTAGTGGGGGCGGTATTTACATAGAGGCCACCGGTCTAGATGGTCACGGGACGATATCCTCGAATGGAGGTGATGGATTAGATCAAGGAGGCGCTGGAGCTGGTGGAAGAATATCAATACATCTGCTTCAGAGGTTTGTCTCAAACATACCTGACGTCGTTTGAAAATGTCTGCTATAATGACTATTTTCTATGATGACTATTTATGAAATATCATAGAAAATGGAAAATTCTTATTTGAATATTCACAGAAATTGTGTACTAGTGAAGATTTGAATATGAACAATAACAGAAATCGTTTACTATAGTGGAGATTCATATATGAAAAATCACAGAAATTGTTACTAGTAAACATCAAAATATGAACATTTACAGAAATCGTTTACTAGTGAAGATTCTTATATGAAAATTCACAAATCCTTACTAGTGAAGATTGATTTCTGAAAAATTCACAGAAATGGTTTACTAGGGAAGATTCAAATATGAAAATTCACACAAATCATTACTAGTGAAGTTTCATATATGAAAAGTTCGTAGAAATCGTTTACTAGTGAAAATTCTTATATAAAAATTCACAGATATCATTACTAGTGAACATCGAAATATGAAAATTTACAGAAATTGTTACTAGGGAAGATTGATATATGAAACTTCACGCAAATCGTTACTAGTAAAGGTTCATGTTTGAAAATTTACACAAATCATGATGAGTATGAACATTTATTTAAACCTCTGGCAATAGGAGCTGAGCTGATTTTTCATATTGCTTAAAAAAATATGTCTATTAATTTCAAGCACCATTTTGATCTTGATGTTAAATGTGCCTCATGCACCTTCTTCTAATATTTTGTCCTGAAATCTGATATGTTGATAATATAAACTGACCTTTGACATTCCAGTTACACCTTTGATGGAGACATACAGTCATATGGAGGTTACACTGCAGTACCAGACATTGCAACCGTCGACGGTGCAGCAGGAACTGTTTACGTCAGGGAGGAGATTTCATCCTTTCCAAAGGAAACTCTTAGAATTGACGGACAGAGGACCAGTGACCTTCCCACCCTTGCAAGAACAGCGGTTGAACCAACAGAAGGAAACAGCAACCTGCTTGTTGATAAACTTTACCTCAGTGGTATGAAATTAATTGCCTTAACCATAAAATCCCTCCTTCTTACCTCCTTCCCACCCCCACTTATTTTGGGTAAAGGATGCGATGTGGTAAACTTTAATCAAATTCAAAATACAGGATTTTGAGGTCCATAAAATTGTTACACGTTCAAATCCTGTGACTGAAAGTGAAATATGTTCATGCAGAATTTGTATCTCTTACCTGCTTCCACACTACTACTGTCTTCCTGTACTGCAGTCTAGCAATTGTCAGCCCCATATTGTGTCTAGCATCCTGTGAAGCATGGGACAGTTCAGTTTAAGACTTAGCCCCTACATTCTTCAATAAATCTACTCCTTGAGCTATGTGGTCCTGTAGCATAAAAAAAAAAAATTATAAAAATAAATTTTAATGCAATATTTTCTTTCTTAAAATTGTTTGTTTGTAGGATATTCCATTCTGGAGGTTTTGGGTGCAAGCACTACAATTAACTTTGGTAGAGTTTTTGGAGATGGCACCGGGACTTTGATTTCGCAGGAAGGTCAGACACTGTTATTTGAGACCGAACTGCCGACGACGTCGCTCTGCGTCTTGGAATGTAGCATCGAAAGTGACGATACAGCTACAGTGGTGTTTCCTCCATACCTGGCTATCGATCACAACGCCCATCTCTCTGTCAGAGGCAAACTAGATGCCCAGACAGTCTACGTCGAGAAAGGAGGCACCCTCGAATTTTTCAAGACCACTCAATGCTTTCAACTGACAGAGGCTAATAAATTCTTCTTTACCGATCTGACTTTGAAGAAAGGTGCAAGCTTTATTGTCGCAGATGGGCTGACCATTTCTGGTGGCATATTTGAGGTGAAGAGAGATGTGACAGTTAGGATGGAGTATTTCAATATCTCAACATCGCAGTTGATAGTAGAACAAGGTGCTTCGTTGGATGTCAGTGGGCAAGGTCCAATAGACCCTGGCCATGCCAGTGCTGGGAATGCCCAAACTAGGGGAGGGGGAGGCCATGGAGGTCCAGGGGGTGTGGGAAAGGCAGTAGGAGTTGAAACCGCTGCACCTTCCTTTGGCTCCATTTACTCCCCCATTCACCCAGGGACAATGGGAGGAAATGGTGGTAAGGGTGGTTCTGTGATCACCATCACATCTAAGACGGTTCACCTCGATGGTAGTGTATTAGTAGATGGTGCTGGATCATCATCAGGTGGAGCGGGCAGTGGTGGTAGTGTCTTGATGAGAGTTAGTGAGTCCCTCTTAGGGTACGGTCTGGTATCAGCAACGGGGGGCACAGCGTCTAATTCTGGATACGGAAGTGGCAGTGGAGGAAGAATAGCAGTTTACTCCGAGGGTGGCTACCATTTTATGGGTACTCTGACAGCAGGTGGAGGTGGTACAACA
Source organism: Apostichopus japonicus (assembly GCF_037975245.1). Classification (NCBI taxonomy): domain Eukaryota; kingdom Metazoa; phylum Echinodermata; class Holothuroidea; order Aspidochirotida; family Stichopodidae; genus Apostichopus; species Apostichopus japonicus. The sequence continues at coordinate 2,141,156 of NC_092577.1, forward strand.
AGCAACCCTGGAGGACCTGGTTCTATCTATTTATCAAAGTCCAGTGAGGCGGGCATTGCCTACGAACGATTGACCGTGGATAATGACAACGGACAGTCGCACTTGTACTTCACGCTAGACGAGGCTTCGACCGATGTTGTCCTTGATGAGCTGGACCTCCTCAATAACATACCGTTTCACCTCAAACGAGATGGAATCGACCGAAGCTTAGACGTAAAGAAATTTGTCGGTGACGGTACAGCCTTGATGCACATTCATGACCACCATCGTGTCATCTTTGAAAGAGATCCCAGTGTCAATGACACCGAGGGCAAAGTGAAGGTTAACGTTAAGGTGGATGCAGGCGGTCAAGCTTTGATGCCCCCTAAGACCCATCTTCTCGGTATTGGCGCCAATTATTTAGCTTTGGATCTCTCGGGAAGTTTGTACGGTATCTATGATTTAGTCATCGGAGATGACAGAGTTGCCTACATTACAGCATCAGCTGGTGCTATTACTACCGTTGACTTTGAAGAAGAAGTCACCGCTGGAATGTTCACCTTTGCTTCCTTGGTCCTCCACAGTGGAGCCAAAATGGATTTTGAACCGGACATGGGTGCCACTTTGGAGGTCGGAAGCATCCAAGTCAAATTTGATTCGTCAATAACTGCCGATTATTTTGACCTTACCGTCTCTGAGTTGGATGTGGAGATCTGGAGTGAGTTATCCTGCAGTGCGGATGAACGAAGTACTTCTGAATCCTTGGACATCCAATTAGGAGCTGGCGATCAGTCCTCTAGCGGAAGTGGTGGAGCAGGTCATGGAAGTCCAGGTGGTATTGGTCATTCGACTTCAGTGAGAGGTGGACCAGCCTATGGATCCCTGTACGTACCGATGGATAGAGGAAGCCGCGCAGTAGGTACCCATGGGGGCAGAGGAGGGGGATACATTACGGTGAATGCGACCGTGATCGTATTAGACGGAGTCTTGAAGGCAACAGCCGGTGCGGCAGTATCCGGTGATAACGGTGGTGGCAGCGGTGGTAGTGTCTATGTCACCACAGCTGAATTGGATGGTGTGGGGTCGATGGAAAGCAATGGTGGAGATGGACATGGTAACGGTGGTGGTGGAGCTGGAGGGAGAATTGCGGTGTATACCACAACTACCAACGAATATATCGGCAGTTACTTTTCATATGGCGGGGATGGCAAGAGTGCATCTTCAGCACCCAGGGGTGGAGGTTCTGGCACCATCTTCACACAAGACATGGTGAACAGTGCCCCTCACAGGAAGTTGTTCATTGATCATTTAAATCGTCACCCATCACAGTATGTGACCCTAGATGAAAGCAATGTTACAGTCTATGAATTTGAGGAGTGCCATATTTCAAGGAAAGCTGCTTTGGATATTGTACCCACTCAGCCATATGAGTTGCATATTCATGATCTAGAAGGTGATAGGTCAGGACTTCTCCATGCCCACAAGGACCAAAGATTTGTGATAGAGTACATTGAATCAGTATCTCTCATGACGAAACTCCCTGTCAATATCTGGATCGACTCTGCCGGCGAAATGATATTTCCTGCGACACTGAATATCCTAGGAGATGGTTATCCAACGCCGAGCGGTTATGAGGCCTCATTCCACTGGCGAGGGAGACTCACAAATGTCTTGAACCTGATCCTTCACCAGGGAGCTCTGGTCTTCATCGAAGCTGATGCTCACACAGCTGTCTACCACAATCATACATACACCCACGTTGGTACTGCTTGTGAATTTTCCTTTGGGACCCTGAACCTGTTGACAGAGTCATCGGTCCTGTACGGCGTTGACCTTACTGCTCGTATCTCCGTCAGCGGACTTCACGTGAAGTACGATTCTGTGATATCTGCGGAGACTATCCAGATATCTGGCAGCTTGGTGGACATTGAAACTGGAGGAAGGCTTACGACGTCTGCACCCGATCGAACTACAGATACCCTATCGGCAGTCGGAGAGGGCACTGGAGTTGCTGCCTCCTCTGGAAGTGGTGGTGGCCATGCCGGCATGGGTGGAAGTGGGTATGACAGTAATGGAAATGAGGTGGCTAGTGGTGGTTACTACTATGGTACCATATTCCATGCAACTCACAGAGGGAGTGATGGAGGGAATGGTGGCAGCAGTAATGGTGGCAGGGGTGGTGGTGTAGTCACGCTGATAGCAGCCGATACTTTACATCTTGATGGAGAGATCGAAGCAGATGGGTCAGCACCAGTCTCTTCTGCCAGTGGAGGAGGTGGAAGTGGAGGATCAGTGGCTATGAATATCACCCATCTCACAGGACATGGTGTAGCCCATGCTAATGGTGGAGCTGGTGCCACAAGTTACGGTGGAGGTGGATCAGGAGGTCGAATCGCTGTTTATGTCACGGAATCCACAAAGTACGAAGGTTCATTCCAGGCTATCGGTGGATCAGGTTATGGAAGCGGTCTCACACCCCATGGCGGCCCAGGATCTGTCTATTTCCATGAGTCCAGATTTGGATACCCGTACCATAAACTATTCATAGACAATGTAGACAGGTCTTGGGATCACTACTTTACGATTGATGAACCAGATGAGCGGTCAGAGTATTTTGATGAAATTCATTTGACCAGCAGCGCATCACTTCATCTTCCAGATGATGGTGCACCACGAGAGCTCACTATAAACCAGCTCTTCGGAGACCAGACAGGTCTCATCACCATGCACGCCAATCAGAAGTTCACCATAGACCATCGTGAAAACAGCAAGACCACGCTGAAAGCGCCAGTTAACTTCAAGCTGGAGAAAAATTCAACGGCTTTCATAGCAACAACCTTTGACATCATTGGCACTGGAATTCCAGCACTGGATTGGAATGGAAGGTTAGTTGGAGTACAGAATCTACGAGCTGCTCCTGGACGCGAGGTCCTGATCGGTGACTCTGCACACACCGCCCTCATTATTGACAAAGAATACGAATACATTGACCATCCTGGCGAGTTTAGATTCGTACATATGGAATTTGGAGCTCTTACAGATGTGGCTTTCCCACCCCCACTTGGTGTGACCTTCAAAGTTGGATTTTTGGTGAGTTAAAATTGAATAAATTCATGTATTTTGAATAGTTATTGATCAAACTGACATTTGGTAGTACTGTGAGTAACTCAATGAAGAGCTGTATACTTTTAAGGTTTTTGTGATTGATTTTAAAGTCGTTTAATTTGCAGTAAGTTTAGAAAACATGCTACAATCAACACCATCTTTCACTATTCATCTAATGAAGATCACTTTATTGCGACCAAAGTTTTCTAACTTGAAAGTACTTTATTTTCTTTCCTTTTCTTGTGAAGTTAACAAACTTGCCCCCCCCTCCCCAAGAAAAGCATATGTGTAAGTTAACCGTGAACACTTCAGCTGATACCAAGGGCGTAGGAACCGGGGGGGCTGGGGGGCGCCAGCCCCCCCAGTGAAAAATGTGGAGGGGCGGAAGTATCATTCTGCCCCCCCACTTCGCAAGTCAAAAAACCCCTTTTTCATTTCCAAATGAGAAAAAAATCTCATTTGGAGCACCAAATTGCATCTAAGGCCAGGTGAAAATACAAAATTAAGTTTACAAAATGGAGTGGGTGTTGAAGTGTGCTATATTGCACCAAATTGCATCTGAGGCCACCTGGAAATGCAAAAAAATCCAAAGGGGAGGGGGACACCCCTCCCCTTAGACCCCTCCCCCAGGCCGGCCATCAGTCTTCAGCCCCCCCACTCAAAAGTAACTTCCTACGCCACTGGCTGATACAGTCAGTCACAAATGAGAAGCCTGAAACCCTTAGTTACTGCTGTGGGAGGAACATTAATTAGAAATTTGATGTCGTATCAACTATTAGCACTTCAGTTTAGTAGTAAGCTGTATCACAAATGAAAAGAGGGCATGGTAAAAATCTTTATGATTCAATGCTGCTTCATAATTTTACTCCAGTTTGAACAGCGATTAATGGTCACCTTTGAACATTCAAGCAGTAATTCATGAATGTTCATTATAAGTAAATATTGAAATCTTTCCTTTTGGTTTTAAATACTTCTCAGGATATGAAGTGGAGCTCCCATTTTACGGCTGAATACTTCAATATTTTGTCATCCGACTTTTATTTGGAACCCAGTGCACTGTTAGATGTTTCAGGAAGGGGGTACCATGAAGGCGGTCCTGGAACCACAACGGTCAAAGGTGCTGGGGCTGGTCATGCTACTGTGGGAGGAACTGGTAAGTTTGCAATTACAGGTCTTACTAAAAAGGGAACAACTCAAGTAATATTTGGTCATTTTTATCTTGTTGCACCCAGGGCATTACATCACAGGTGTTGGGACTACTGTAGCTTTCCTTAACTTGGCAGCATTGGTAGGTAAAAAGTTTATACCACTTGTCCAAATAGATGAAAATAGCAATTAATATGTTTGCTCTGATGAAAAATTATCTGTGTAATGTTGAAGTTGTTATAATTGGGCCCATGACCGCAAATGGTAAACGTTGGAGCACTGGTCATGCAAATGTGTGAGAAGCCTCTAAGGGTTACATTCCACAGTGCTTCCTGGTCAATATTAAAGTATATATTAACCTGTATTTCCCTAGTAGTAACCATTTAAAATTGGGGTTTGTTTTGATGGTCCGGGGGATAACTTCCTTTTAACAGTTGGGCGGCTGTTATCATAATATTTTAGCTATGCAACCTACTGATTTTAAATGATATTATATTTATGTTCTCTGAAACTGAAAAATATTTCTTCTTTTGTAGCTTCAAATGGTCAAGTTGGAGGACCGACCTACGGAAGCCTCTATGAGCCAGTTCACGGAGGTAGTCAAGGAGGGCAAAGCAGTACAGGAGTTCCAGGACCCAGAGGGGGTGGAGTTTCAAGAATCAAAGTAGGAGGTGTTCTGCTTTTGGATGGAATCCTGGATGCAACTGGTCTCAGTGGAATCAACGGAGCTGGTGGAGGTAGTGGAGGGTCTATTTGGGTTACAACAGGTGGGCAATTTCATTAGTATCAAAGTTCATTAGAAGACAAACATTTATAATATTTAATCTTTATTAACGTTGAAGTTAGTATATGTTTGCTTTTTACTTTGATTCTGGTTAGATGAAAGTGCCCAAGCACTTAACTTTTGGAGACATTTTACTTTAAGTCTGAGTTTTGTCAAAGATGGGCAAAATTATCATATTTTGCTTTATTAAAGTTTTAATACCAGGGAAAAACAGGCCTTATACAGTGGCTACCCTGCAAGGATATATTTTCCATTATTTGTTGTTTGTCATGAAATTATCAATAAAATTATAAGGCAAAAATTTGAAAGAGTCTGTAAACTGTTAGCTAGAACAGGCTTCAGACTAGCAACCAATGTGTTGAAAACTGTCATTACTTTTAAAGTTTATTCTGTGTTGTAGGTCACTTTAGAGGTCATGGTGTCATGAGCTCATCAGGAGGTCAAGGGTCAGGAGGTGGTGGTGCCGGAGGTAGGATTGCTGTCCATATAGAAGACAAAGATGAGTTCCGAGGAGATCTTCTAGCTCTTGGTGGGAGTGGAACGTCGGGAAACTACGGAGGAACAGGAACTGTGTACGTGGAGGAAATAAAGAATGGCGAGACATTCACGAGACTTTACCTCAACAACCAGTATGCAGATCCTCCCATACCGTTCATCTTAAACGAAAGAAACCCACGGATAGATGTAAAGTCCAGACCAGATCACAACCAAGCAGATTATGCATTTGAGGAGGTCACACTTCAAGGAGAGGTAATTAAAAACATAGACCAAATGAGCAGATGTGCTGGACATTCTTCCATAACAAACATTAACAATTAACATTTTTCCCAGACTAGTGAATGAGATAGCAAATGCTCTTTCAAGATTCAGCAAATTTAAGGAAGCATTTGAATGTATCTACTTTATATAGATATAGTTAAGCTGTTGGTTCTGACTCAATATTTCACGTTTCTTGAGTGGTTCTATCAATAGAAAAGAGGAGGAAAATTACCAAGATGAAGATGTTGGGCAGGTTTGGTGTGAGGGGTGAGGGGGGTTGGAAGTAGGGATAAGAAGAGGAGGCATGGGAGGGTGATGCTTGGGAGATGGGAGGACAGAGTAACCCAACAGTCATGAGTTTTTTCAGGGAGTGACATAACAGGATAAATGTGTTTATAATTTCAAATGTTATATTGTGAATTGAAATGCCGGATGTTTTGTTTGTCAACAGCTGGTTTTTGAAATAGACAGAGCCGACGAAGCCAGCAAGCCATCTGTTTCAATTCATACAATTCTCGGCGATACGACAAGTTTGCTGAACATACAAGCCGGCAGGACATTCTATATTGAGTATACCATAGCAGAGGACCGTAGATCTACACCTCCAGTGAATTTCTACCTCGATTTGAATGGTACAGTCTACCTCCCAGCTGACTTCCGCACCAAAGGGAACAGACGAGAGCCATTGGTTTGGAATGGTCTGGTTGTAGGGGTGTATAACTACACACTACCAGAGGACAAGGTTTTAAATTTGGGAGTCCATGCAAGCAATGGACAAATGGTCGATGGGTCATACATATCAGTGCCAGAGGAAGGTAAACTTTCGCCGTATGATTGCTCTAATTACAATTGTATTGGTTCTGTTCATGAATTACAATGTGGGTTTGCTGATGCCAAAAGTTCCTTGAAAATAATTATATTCTCAATGATTTCAAAGTTATGTGACAAGTAATTATTCACTTTGGTTGCATGCCATCTTTAGTGGGGATTTTTCTGTCCTGTGTCTATGGTCACAGTTCTTATCAAGGAGGAAATGCCTGCATGGGCATCTTGCTTTTATTTTTGGACTATTTGGAAGTTGTTTTTGTACCATGGTCACAGTTAAAGTGGAGACTGCTTAACATGGACGTTTAGGATGTATCTTACACACGGTCAGTCGTCTGTTGAAACATACCATAAATGTGTTGTATTCAATTGTAATCAGTATCAACCTTGAAAGAAAATATTAATTTTTTTATTCCTGACTCAAGATAAACTTAAAAAAAAAAGTCAACAGAATTGAAAATGAGTGGTGCCATTTAAAGAACTGTGTCAACAGAATGATGTTCTTTTTCTAGGAACCTTGAAGCTGGATTTGTTAGAGCTGAGAGCAAAATCACACCTGACGTACCCTACAAACTTAAACTTTGAACTTGGAGAGCTTCTGATGAGATATGCTTCTGTGTTAGAGGCAGAGAAAATTCATCTCAAGTCAACATTTGTATACACTGAAGGAGATGCTTCTATCAACACCGCAGGAAGAGGACCAGGTGCTGGATTAGGCAAAGCCCCAGGGGTGATTACCTCTACCAGCTCTTACATTGGAAGTGGCGCTGGTCACGGCGGCTATGGAGGTGGTGCAGATGTTGTTAACTTCAGTAACGGTAAGGAGAATCCATTTAAGGAGAAACCACAAACAGTGGATACAACATTTCACTGTAAAAACTGCCAAGGTCAATTTCATGGCCACACCTTGGTATTAAGGAGATGAATTGAAACTTGCTTATCTGTGTTTTGGGAGATATTATATTGTACTGTTATATTTCACTACTTTAAATGAAGTAATTTATCCAACTGTTCATAATATCTGAATCTAACTAGAGTGCCTTCTCGGCTGTTCATCCTATTTACTTCAAATCCTTGTTGACCCATCCCATCACTCAAGAGCCTTCTGACTATTAAAATCCTGTTTCTTTTCCAGGAACGTCTTATGGATCATATGTTCAACCTGCTCATCCTGGAAGCGGTGGTGCTGGTAACTATGGTGGTGCTGGTGGAAGTACCATGAGAATAGAAGTAGGACAAGAACTTCATTTAGATGGAAACATCTTCAATGATGGTATAGATGCCACTGGTGGCAACTCTGGTGGTGGCAGTGGAGGAAGCATCTGGGTATCAACTCTTTTGTTTTCAGGACATGGATATATTTCTACCAATGGTGGAGATGGATTTGGTCTTGGCTATGGGGGAGCTGGTGGAAGGATTGCTGTACATGTTGGCTGGAGACGAGAGTTTTCAGGAATCTATGAAGCTTTTGGAGGTTTAGGTGGGCCAAATAATGGTGAAGATAATGGAGGAAATGCTGCAGGTGGGACAGTTTATTACACAGATACGAACCAGGGCCTGAATCATCGTAAGGCTCTGCCTTCCAATACAAGTGAAATCAGCTACGAGGACGGATTTACTAAGCTGTTGCTTGATAATGACAACCGGAATCATGCTTTACCCACAGTCATTGAGAATGATGAAGGCGCAGCCACCTATGAGATAGATGAGGTAGAGATTAATAACCATGTAGTTCTTTGGTTACATGAGCAGGATGCCAGGCTAACTGTACATAAGTTTATTGGTGATCGTACAGGACTGTTGCACATGAGATACACCCAAGTCATGTACTGTGAAGTTGTGGAAAGCATGAGTGGTATCACAGTGGCTCCAGTCAGCTATAAGATCGACGCAGGTACTGAGGTGGTCTTTCCATCGACTCTTTTCATTCTAGGAACTCGGTCACACATTGATGGGCTCATCACTGGAGTAATGGATGTGTACTTTGCGGAAGGAGCAGACACGATTTTCACGTCAACAACACAAACTGCCCTTATTGAAAATGAAGAGTACAGCTTTATTACAGAACCTGGTAATATATCCTTCAGTGAGATGACAGTACAAAGAGACTCTGTCGTGGAGCTGAGAGAAAATGAAAATGACTTGACCATGTCAGCCAGTGTTTTGACAATTAAGTACCATGGTCTTATCAACATGAATGAAGGACATATTGAAACTGGATTTGCAAATATTGAAAGTCAAGGCATCTTAGATCTAAGCGCTACTGGATATTCTGGCCAGGAAGGCCCTGGTGCTGGCTGGACCACTGAAGATGGGTCCGGTTTAGGTGCTGGCCATGGAGGGTATGGAGGAGGACCTGATCCAATTCAAGGTGGATTAGCAATGGGATCTTTGTATGAGCCTGATCACTTAGGTAGTGGCGGTGGACATGGGGGAGGTTTAGGTGGTACAGGAGGGGGACGATTGCTGTGGGAGAATGGTAAAGAAATGAGGATAGATGGGCTCATTACCACATCTGCATCAGATGGTACTGGTGGAAATGCTGGAGGAGGTAGTGGTGGTTCCATTTTCATAAAGACCACAAACTTCACTGGTTATGGAGAACTGAATGTGAATGGCGGCAATGGAGCTGATTCCAGTCAACTTGCTGGTAGCGGATTTGGTGGAGGTGGAGGACGCATTTCTCTGCATGTAAGGCATAAGTACACTTATGCTGGACACTTGCATGCCTTTGGAGGTAGAGGGAAATCAGAGAACTTTGGAGCAGCAGGAACAGTTTACGTTGAAGAAAATGCAAGAGGGCCTCAGTATGCTGAGATAAAATATGACAAACAAACTGGAGGTTACTATGAAGTGGCAAATAACAAGATGCTGTATGTAAATAACAAAGATCAGCATGCTCCTTGGATGTTTACTCTACTCACAGAAGGAGAGGACAATTTTTGGGAGATTGATGAAGCTCACATCACTAGACATTCAAATGTGAGATTTCACACTCCAGAAACGAGTCCAAATGTCACCGTCTTGATCCATAGATTCTTAGGTGATAAGACAGGTCTTCTACATCTGCAAGCTAACCAGCTGCTTTACGTAGAAGTCATCGAGTCCATGACCAATGAGAGCATCGCACCGATCAGTTATCGCCTCGATGAATTGTCAGAGATCGTCTTTCCAGCAAAGGTCTATCTGATCGGTACAAGAAATGAGTTCAGAGGATTAATCACGGGTGTACATGACCTCTTGGTCAGTCGAGGAGGAGAGGTAATATTCTACCCAACAGCTCACACAGCAAGATTGGAGGATCAGGAATATGTGGAGATTACCCCACAGGGCAACTTTAGTTTTGGCTCTTTTGCAATTGAAAGAAATTCCAAAGGAGAGTTTGAACACATCACTCACCCACTGGGTTTTGTTTGCAGTGAATTCAGGGTGAAATATCAAGCCCAACTGTATATGAACACTGCAGAACTGCTTTCCAGTTATGCATGGGTGGAAAGTGAGGGTATTTTTCATCTGGATGGACGAGGACACCAGAGTGAAGATGGTCCCGGCACTGGGTTTACACATGAAGGAATCGGTATGGGTGCAGGACATGGTGGACAGGGAGGTGGACCCCCTCCTTATGGAGGAGAACCTTACAATTCTGTGTACACTCCAAAAGGTACAGGTAGTGGTGGAGGTAACGGAGGTGGCATCGGAGGTCAAGGAGGTGGGTTTCTGTGGTGGAAGGTCGGTGAGAGGTTGGAGCTGAATGGTGAGGTGGCTCTCAGAGGGACTTCTGGTCACGGAACAGATGTTGGTGGTGGAAGTGGTGGTTCCCTACTGCTTGAGTTAACCAACATGACGGGGCATGGAATAATTGATATCAGTGGAGGTGATGGCTCAGGACGCGGCGGAGGTGGTGCTGGTGGCAGGAGTGGCATCCATTGTCGATGGAGATACCAGTTTGGTGGAAAGTACATAGACCACGGAGGACTAGGAGGTGTTGGGTATGAAAGTTCACATGGAGGAGCCGCTGGTACTGTGTACAAGGAAGAAAACCAAAGACCACTAGAATATCGTATCTTGAAGTACAGCAAAACTCACAACGACACATACTTTGATGTGGATCATAAGTTTTTGCACACTGACAACGATGGAGTGTTGGTGCCTCCTGCCACTATGATTATGGAAGAAGATACAGTTAGCTATGAATTCGATGAAGTTGAGCTGACGGGTGCCACCCGTCTTTTGATATACCATCCTCCAGAGGAGAATCAAGTCAATGTTACAATCCACTTGTTCCTTGGAGATAAGACTGGTCAGTTACATCTTCGAGAAAACCAGGTGGCATTTATTGAATATCTAGAGTCACTCACCAATAGAACAGAGGCACCATGTAGCTACATCTTTGATGCAGGGTCTGTAACAGTTATGCCGACGGAAGTCCATATGCATGGTACCAATAGCACCTTAGCAGGGATGCTAGTGGGTATTCATCACTTTTACATTGAAGATGAAACCTTTGTCATTTTCTTGTCTACTGGCAATACTGCCTTGATTGAAAATAGAGAAATGGTGGATATCACCCCTCCCGGAAACTTCTCCTTTGCTTCAATAACAGTCAAGTTTGGTGGTGAGGCAGGATTTACAAAAATCAGTGATGACATGAGCCTTGAGTCTAGTGAATTCCGAGTAAAATACGGTGGCCAGTTGTTTATGAATCATGCAGAGATTTTCTCTACCTATGCTTGGATTGAGAGCCAGGGAATATTTCATTTTGATGGAAAGGGATTCGAAGCAGAGACCGGACCTGGTGCTGGTGTTACAAAGAATGGCCAAGGATATGGTGCTGCCCACGGTGGACAAGGAGGAGGCTATGATATCACACATATAAGGGAACCTTATGGCTCTGTCTTTGATGCCTTGACCCTTGGAAGTGGCGGAGGCAATGGAGGAGGCACTGGTGGCAGTGGTGGTGGAAAGTTACATTGGCACATTAGCCATTACATGGAAATGAATGGTTTGCTATCACTCAAAGGAATAGATGGAGAAGGTTGGAATGCCGGAGGAGGGAGTGGAGGATCAGTCCTCATTGAGGCAACCAACATGACTGGACATGGAGAAATCAATGTGAAGGGTGGGGATGCCGCAGGCTCTGGTGGCGGTGGCTCTGGAGGTAGAATCGCCGTTCATTGTCGATGGAGGTACACTTATGGAGGCGTCTTCATAGACCGTGGTGGAGGTGGATCTCACGAGACCATGGTAGCATATGGTGCAGCTGCTGGTACTGCGTACGTTGAGGAGAACCTCCGTCCTCTGCCATACAGAAAGAGCAAGTATTTGAAAGAGACTAACACGACACTGCTAGAGGTTGACCACAAATATGTTCACATTGACAATGAAGGTATGTACGTACCCGTAGCGACAGTCTTCATGCACAACGATGCCATTGCATATGAGATAGACGAACTAGAGTTGACTGGAGCATCGAGACTCATCATCTATCATCCGAACGTATCACTGGTGAATCTGACCGTTCATAGATTTATTGGAGACAAAACTGGACAAATTCACATTAGATACAACCAAGAGGTGTATGTTGAAGTTGTAGAGTCAGAGTCCAATCATACTGAAGCTCCATGCAGCTTCTTGATAGATGATGGATCAGAGATTTTCTTTCCTTCAGAGGTCCATCTACACGGCACTAGGACGGAGATGCATGGCCGTGTCACGGGTGTTCACAAGATGTTCATTGAGGACCAGGCCGATGTGATTTGGACGTCGACTGCTCAGACAGCTATTAAAGAAAATGGGGAGTATATACATCTCTCAGAAGATGGGAATTTCTCTGTCCCAGAACTGACCATCAAGCGAGGAGGTCAGCTGTCATTCCTCCGTGTGAGCAACCAGATTGTAGTTCATGTCGCAGACTTTGAGGTGAAATATCTGGGTCTTGTTTTGATGAATGATGGTCTGATAGATTCAGGTCATGCCGACCTAGAGAGCGAAGGAACAATTATGCTGGATGGGAAAGGCCTTAGCAGTGGGTTAGGACCTGGTGCAGGGATTTCAGAAAGTGGTAAGGGCTCTGGTGCTAGTCATGGTGGAAAGGGTGGCGCATCCAGTAGTTACAACCAAGGATCACCATATGGATCAGTTTATACCCCCACCCATCCGGGAAGCGGAGGGGGTCGGAGTTCGCAAGGTAGTGGTGGCAGTGGAGGGGGTTACCTTCATTGGAAGGTAGGGAAACAGATCCATCTTAATGGGGTTTTGTCTGCCGATGGGAACTCAGCATCATACTCTGATGCTGGTGGAGGCAGTGGTGGAAGTATCCTTTTAGAAGCTACAAACTTCACTGGTCATGGCGACATTCAGGTTAATGGCGGTAATGGGTTAGGACGTGGTTCTGGAGGCTCCGGAGGTCGCATTGGGATACACATTGACCATCAAAACGATTTCGGCGGCCGTTACTCATCAGTTGGTGGTCTGGCAGGGTCTTCTCATTCTAACTCATTTTATGGACATGGTGCTGCAGGGACGGTATACAAGTTTGAATCCCGAAGAGGACCTCAGTACAGAGACCTGAAGTACAATGATCCTGCTAGAAATCTCACCACCATCAAACCCGAGCATTCCAAACTAAAGGTGGACAATGGACCAATAGATGTTGACCATCCAGTGATGGTAATGGAGGAAAACATTGTGTTTTATGAATTTGATGAGGTACAAGTGGAAGGCTACTCTTACGTCCATTTCTATCACCCAGCGGATGCCCATAATGTCACTGTCGTTATTCATGAACTAACTGGTAACAAGAAAGGTCTGATACGAGTCCTAAACAGACAGAGACTGTTTGTCAACGTCGTCGAATCAACCCATACGTATCTCGATGCCCCCTGTGGGTTCCATGTTGACTGGGGAGGCGAACTTGTTCTACCAACAACTGTGATCATGCTAGTCGAGGTTTTCATCATGGAAGGGAGACTAACTGGAGTAGAAGAACTGATTATAGAACGAAATGGGGAAGTACAATTTATCGGCAAGGCATTTACCGACACCTTGGAAGAAATGCTTTGGCACGAGGATGTACCCTATGACAGTGGCAGAGCAGGTTGGGTTGAGATCCCTAAAATTATCGTTAACAATAGAGGTGAACTGGCATTGAAATTGACATCACAGACGAAACATAAACTGGATGCTGGAGAACTAGTTGTTCGTAAAGGAGGATTGATTAACGTGGACATCCCAACTTGTTACATAAACACAGGGGACTTCACCATCGAACGTGGCGGAAAGGTGACAGCAGCTGGTATGGGGTACTCCAAGAACCAGGGTCCAGGTAGAGGGCGTGGTATCAGTGGTGCTGGGCATGGTTCAGTTGGTAAGTGTGTTGTCTTACTTTGTTTCTGGGAAGGAGTGTTGACTCATTATAAATGGTTAACATAAAACATTTGTGTACAAGAAACTAGGAGTTTTCATTGGGCTATTAAAGTTATCTCATAGTAATATTGTAACTAGTAATGGCTGTGGTACAAATGTTAATCTAATAAATATAAATATAATTAGCAAAACTGGTAAGAAAGTGAAATCGATTTTGGAAGACGGAGCTGTCATTGAAAAGTCATCTGTAGGTTGTTGAACATGTTGCCATGTTGTAAAACCTAATTTTTCTCCCGTGTGATTTTTGATGTACAGGCGAGAAAAATTCAAATTTTAACCTCATCATCTGCAGGTCTGAAGAAAATTATTACAGAATCTTTTGATGTGGTATCTTCTTTGTCTTTTCAAGTGGTTAAGGCAGTGGACTTGTGATCTAAGGATTACAGGTTCGAGCCCTGGCCAGATCATTGCATTGTGTCTTTGGGCAAGGCACTTTATCTCCATTGCCTCTCTTCACCCAGGTGTACAAATGGGGACTTGCGAGGTGACTTGTAAATATAGTTGCGTGCGCCGGTTTGTGGCTGCACCCTATGGGAAGTCCCCCAGGGGACACGTGGCTGTGGTGCACTATGCTGCCCCAGGAGAGATTGTTTGAATTGTGCACACTTTGGTGTGTAGGTGTGACAAGTTACCAATGACCATGGTTAAGTACAGCTTGGCGAGACTTTATTGTAAATTGCGCTATATAAGAACTGTTAATTATGATGGTTATTATTTTATAATGCAGGAGGAGGCACCTCACATGAAGCAGGAGACTATTACGGACACCTGCTGACTCCATCGTTACCCGGAAGTGGAGGTGGAGGCAGCTATGGTGGAGCTGGTGGGGGATATCTCCATATCTTGGTTGGCAAGGTAATGGTTGCTTCTTCTGTGAAGTGGTCAGATTTGTATTTACCTAATCAGCTAGCAAATTGAATATGGACTGGTTTCTGTTGTGCAGACTTATTTTACTAGTTCAAGAGGATGCTTTAGAATATCAAAGGAGAAACATTAAATACATTATGTATAAAATCTACATGGTATCAGCAGTTGGAAACATTAGTGGGCATTTATGTGATTCTTTAAATTAGGCGATATAATTACCTGTAGATATCCCAGGTTTTTCAGTCGATGATCCAAGGGTTTTTCGTACCCAAACACATGGAGTATCAAATTATTGGGCATTTGAGTTGCAATATAGCTCCCATGTGCTGTTGTGTCGTGATCATGTAAGACTATGTTGTGCTTTCATGTTTGCCTCAATCTCTTCTAAATATTAAACTGCAAACTTATCTTAAGAGTATTAAGAGTATTAACTGTTCTTGAATATTAAGATGGCTACCTGTCTCCCTACATCTGCTGCACTCTGCTGATTATTAAACTGCCTGTAGCACCTGTAGCTAACCTGATGAACCTTTCAGTGTTATATAAATAGCAAGAATGTTTCTGTGATGTCATACTTCTCTCTAACTGATCTTCTTAATGTTATGTAGAGTGCTTTATCCTCTGCTAAAAATTACTTCTACCACAAACAATGGCCTTTCACTTATGATTAATGACATCAATGCTAGAGT
Source organism: Apostichopus japonicus (assembly GCF_037975245.1). Lineage (NCBI taxonomy): Eukaryota > Metazoa > Echinodermata > Holothuroidea > Aspidochirotida > Stichopodidae > Apostichopus > Apostichopus japonicus. The sequence continues at coordinate 2,156,735 of NC_092577.1, forward strand.
CTATCAAACAGAGTTATGTACTTTACCTTGTACTGGATGTGATTGCAGTAACAATATCTTCAATATTTTATAAATGACCTCAAGGCTAGAGCCTAGATCATTAATTGTCATCATTTCATCATTTTTCTGTCCTGTGCTGACCAGACCCTAACTTGCGATGGCGTTATCTCGGTCCACGGTTCGGACGCTGGTTCGTCTTTTCCAGGAGCAGGCGGAGGAAGTGGGGGCAGTGTTCAGATTCACACTTCTCATCACAGAGGTCGTGGTCAGATCCATGCTCATGGTGGAGATTGCAGCTGTGAGTTCTATCATCCTGATATATTGTTGTTGTTTTTTTTTTTCTTTTATTAATATTAATAAAAAAAATTAAAGAAGGTATGATATTTACATCTATTATTGATATTCATCAAAGGCACACTGAGTATATTTTACAAATATAGCAGTAATGCTTACATAGGACACCAAAAATGGCTACTAGTGTCCTGCAAGAATGATATAGTATTTAAAGGCAAAAAGTGGATTGTTGATTTCCCACCTTTTTATTCGTCCACCTCTCCCCCCCTCAGCCCCCCCCCAGCCCCCCTCTCTGTCTCTCACTCTCTCTGTCTTGAGTTACTGTATCTACTTTTTTTATTGTGAAGTATCTTAACTTGAAGGTTGTGAAGAATAATAACTACAAATGGAAAACAATATATAATTGATTTTAGAACAGAAACAAACTAACAATCATTTTGGGGGGTTTCATAATAAACTGGGCTTGTGGGAAAATAAGATTAAGTCATTATTTTGCTCTCCTTTCAGTCAAAATGTAATAAATGAACTTTCCTTTCCAACATCAACCAATCTGACAATTTTGTTCTCTTTTTTCTTCAACACTTTGGTTGTTTATTGTAGTTTTGAACCTTCTCAAGAATAATCACCATAAACTCTGTAAACTCTGACAGTAAATTTGAAAGCATAGTATTTAATGACATATCAAGTTTTGACCTCTTGACTGAAAGTTTGTTATTTCTAAGTTAGGGTCATCAAAGGCAGTTGGTTTGCCATTTGCAACACTGTAATGCTATTGTTTATAAATCGAGAGCATGTTTCCGGCATGTTTTTAGTATATCTTCTATAAAATGTAAGTATGTTTTGTTTTGGAGTTCTTCACATCCGTTTGAATGGAGTGCAACGTAATGTTATTTATAATGTAAATGCACTAAATAGGAAATTATTGCATTATTTTGTTTTGTTTTTAATGCTCTCTTTTATTTCCCATTTCAGTTTATAATGTTGATTCGCCTGGTGGAGGCAGTGGTGGTCGTATAGCCATTTATCAACGCGAGGCAAGACATTTCCTTGGAGATGTGACGGCTTTTGGTGGATACTGTCAAAATGGAAATTATGGCGGCCCTGGTTCCATTGTCACTTCTGTTATAACAGGCCAAGAGGAACAGAGGTTCTTAGTAATTGATAATCAGAACAGAAATAATGGAGAAAACTGCTTCCACCCAGTTGAGCTTACAACAAGTGAAGATTACCAACTTGAAGATGTTTACCTCGAAAGAGGAGCTTGTCTCTCAATAGTATCTGTGAGTATGCAATTCAAATATTGATGATCTGTTTCTCACTTTGAGCCAGTTCGGATAATTTTTTTCTAATGCTCTTACGACTCTATAATGTCCTACCACACCATACTTGTATGAACAGTATGAAGCGTATCTCACCTTTCCCTGATAAAAATACAATTTTAATACTTCACATACTCTCAGTATGTATGTTCTAAAGTGGAACATGAAAGTACAGTATTAAAAAAAAAATTGCCCAACTGAGTGGCTCACCTTCATAAAACTATATAGTATTGTACAATAGAATGCAAATGAACAGTATTGTGCAATAGATTGCAAACATACAGTATTGTACAATAGATTACAAACATACAGTATTGTGCAATAGATTGCAAACATACAGTATTGTGCAATAGAGTGCAAACATACAGTATTGTACAATAGAATGCAAACATACAGTATTGTACAATAGATTGCAAACACACAGTATTGTACAATAGATTGCAAACATGCAGTATTGTACAATAGATTGCAAACATCAGTATTATACAATAGATTGCAAACATCAGTATTATACAATAGATTGCAAACATACAGTATTGTACAATAGATTGCAAACACACAGTATTGTACAATAGATTGCAAACATGCAGTATTGTACAATAGATTGCAAACATCAGTATTATACAATAGATTGCAAACATCAGTATTATACAATAGATTGCAAACATACAGTATTGTACAATAGATTGCAAACATACAGTATTGTACAATAGATTGCAAACATGCAGTATTTGTACAATAGATTGCAAACATGCAGTATTGTACAATAGATTGCAAACATGCAGTATTGTACAATAGATTGCAAACATGCAGTATTGTACAATAGATTGCAAACATGCAGTATTGTACAATAGATTGCAAACATGCAGTATTGTACAATAGATTGCAAACATGCAGTATTGTACAATAGATTGCAAACATGCAGTATTGTACAATAGATTGCAAACATGCAGTATTGTACAATAGATTGCAAACATCAGTATTATACAATAGATTGCAAACATACAGTATTGTACAATAGATTGCAAACATGCAGTATTGTACAATAGATTGCAAACATGCAGTATTGTACAATAGATTGCAAACATGCAGTATTGTACAATAGATTGCAAACATGCAGTATTGTACAATAGATTGCAAACATCAGTATTATACAATAGATTGCAAACATACAGTATTGTACAATAGATTGCAAACATGCAGTATTGTACAATAGATTGCAAACATGCAGTATTGTACAATAGATTGCAAACATGCAGTATTGTACAATAGATTGCAAACATCAGTATTATACAATAGATTGCAAACATACAGTATTGTACAATAGATTGCAAACACACAGTATTGTACAATAGATTGCAAACATGCAGTATTGTACAATAGATTGCAAACATGCAGTATTGTACAATAGATTGCAAACATGCAGTATTGTACAATAGATTGCAAACATCAGTATTATACAATAGATTGCAAACATACAGTATTGTACAATAGATTGCAAACACACAGTATTGTACAATAGATTGCAAACATAAAGTATTGTACAAATGATTGCAAACATTCCACATATAATAACAAAAAATTCAGAAAGAACCAAATAGTTTCTTCTCCTTTCTCAAAATTTGGAATAAATGAATGGCTCAAAGGGAACAGGACAAGTTATCCATCATGGGCATTCCTCTTTATAGATACAGTTGGACATATTAGGATTATACCGAACAGATTCTTAAATAGGCTGGCTGTTGTGTTTGTTAGTTGAATAGATTAATGAGTAACAATGAATTGGAAAATGGCTTCATTTTGTCATGTGCTTTGGAATGTTGAGGGTTGCATCTCTGAAGCTCTATCTTATCTGGTAGTGATTACATACTTTTAATGGATTCTTCCTTTCTTTTCTTTTTTTTTTCTTTTTCTTTTACAGGCTGGCAATTCTAGGCAAGTCAACATTGGCCATCAGAGTGGAGATGGTACTGGTCAATTAGTCATTAGCAATCGTGCAAATGTGTTTATTGGAAGCAAGGACAAGCGGACTAGGTTAGCCTCCCGTCTAGATGTTGGCATTGACGCTAAATGTCAGGTCGCACCTCTTGTATTACTGACAAGGACAACATGGCTGCATGGAGCATTCTTTGGTAGTGACAAGTTTGTAGTTGATGCAAATCTCTACCTATATGAGTCAGGATACTCCAACTGCCTCAATTGTTCAGCTGACAGCTCTGATAGGGGTGAATTTTGGTTTGGATCACTTAATATGCGCAAACAGGGGAGAGTGACTATCGTCGGATCTAACACGTTAACACCCACCATCCATATTATCCTCTCAAGGGAACTAGAGATGGACCCTGGCTCTAATTTCATCATGCATGGTGGTTTCCACCTGACGGCTAGGATTGTAAATATCAAGAAAAATGTCCGCATTTCAGCTACTGGCTTGGGGTATGGTCCAGATGCTGGTCCAGGCAGAGGTAGAAAGAAGAGTGCAGGAGGCAGCTATGGAGGCATGGGTTGGGGTAACGACTTTGACGACAGACCTGTCTACGGTCAGAGATGCATGCCCACCATGGTTGGAAGTGGAGGGGCAGGTTGTCGGAGACAGAGGGAAGGGGGTACCGGAGGGGGTGCAGTTAAGTTTGTTGCCGAAAATTTGTTGATAATGGAGGGGTCTGTGGATGTTGATGGTGTTGAAGGAGATGAAGGTGCAGGAGGAGGGTCAGGGGGTGCTATTTGGCTTGATGGGGGAACCATGGAGGGTAGAGGGTCATTATTTGCCAGAGGAGGAGATTCAGAAAATCACCTTTTCTGTCAACCAGACATTGCGTGGATTCCTCTGATGAACGTTTATGCAACCACAGGGAAGGGTGTTGAGTTTTATCTGGACGGTGTTTTGCTGATTCCTGAAGGAAGTGATAGCAACGGTTTGTTCACTGATTATATTGGCCCTGGCGGAATCAACATACAGATTGACATTGATAGCAACAGAACACTACCTAGCAATGATGACATCCCAATCTATGCCAATGATACAGGCCCTTTAAAAGTTGTCCTTAACGTAAAGTCTGAAAGAAACATTACAGACCTACTTGACATTCCAGACCATTTGGACCTTCTCGACCGTCTAAATCTTCTCTACCGACTAAACCTTTTAAATCTTCCTGACACTCCAGACCATCTGAATTTTCTCATCCTTTTATACCGTCTGGACCTTCTAGATCTCCCTGAAATTCCGGACAGACCAAACCTTCTAGACTTTCTAACACATCTACATCAACTAGACCTTCTAGATCTTCCTGACGTTTTGGAACTTCCTTACATTCCAGACCTGCCTGACATTCCAGGCCTTCTAGACCTTCTAACACTTTTCTACCGTCTAGATCTGCTAGACCTGCCTGCCAATCCAGATCATCCAGACAATCAAAACCTTCCCAAAGATCCTGATCTTCTAGACCTTTTTAACCTTCTAGACCGTCTCAATGTTCTAAAACTTACTGGCATCCGAGACCTCCCTGGCATTTCACAAAGTCCTGACCTTCTAGAGCTTCTAAATCTTTTAGACCTTCTAGGCCTTCTAGATCTTCCTGACATTCCGGAAGTTCCAGACCTTCCAACTTTTCCAGAGGATCCCGGTCTATTAGACCTTCTAAACTTTCTAAACCATTTAGGCCTTCTAGATCTACCTGATATTCCCAACTTTCCAGAGGATCCAGTCCTTCCAGAGGATCCAGGACTGATAGACCTTCTAAATTTTCTCAACGGTTTAGGACTTCTAGACCTTCCTGAAATTCCAGACCTCCCTGACATTCCAGACAATCCAGGACTTATAGACCTTCTAAACCTTTTGGACCAGCTAGGCATAATTGACCTTCCAGACAGTCCAGGTGTTCCTGATATTCCAGATAATCCAGGCCTTCAAGACATTCTGAACCTTTTAGACCAACTAGGCCTCATTGACCTTCCTGATATTCCGGACAATCCAGATCTTCCTGACATTCCAGATCTTCCTAATATTCCAGATTTTCCAGATAATCTAGGTCTTCTAGATCTTCTTAACCTTTTGGATCAACTAGGCATCATAGATATTCCTGACATTCCAAAAGATCCAGGGTTTCTAGACATTCTAAAACTTCTCAACCAACTAGGTCTCATAGATCTTCCTGACATTCCAGACAACCCAGACCTTCCTGACATTCCAGATCTTCCTGTCATTCCAACAGATCCAGGACTTTTAGACCTTCTAAACCTTCTAGATTACCTAGGCCTGATAGACCTTCCTGACTTTCCAGACCCCATAGACCCTCCTAACATACCAGATGAGCCAGGCCTCCTGGACCTAGTAAGACTTCTAGACCGACTAGGCCTAATAGACCTTCCTGAGATTCCAGCCAATCCAGGTGTTCCTGGCATTCCAGATGATCCTGGTCTAATGGACATTCTAAACCTTCTAGACAAAATAGGACTCATAAACCTTCCTGACATTCCAGCTATTCCAGACCTTCCGGAAATTCCAGATGATCCAAGCCTTCTACAACAAGTGGTTTACCTGCTTGACCTTCTAGACCAACTAGGGGTGATTGACATTCCTGACATCCCGGACGATCTGGACCTTCCTGAGATGCCCGATAATCCAAACCTTCTAGACATTTTAACATACCTTCTAGACATTCTCGACCAACTAGGCGTTATAGATATTCCTGACATCCCAGATAATCCGGACCTTCCTGAGATGCCAGATGATCCTGGCATCTTTGAAGTCTTGATCTACCTTTTAAACCTGCTAGACCAACTAGGCCTCATAGACATTCCCGACATTCCAGATATTCCTGACATGCCAGACATTCCAGATGATCCTGGCTTTGTAGATTTTCTAAAACTTCTAGAGTTTCTTGGCCTAATAAACCTTCCAGACCTCCCAAACTTTCCTGGTATTCCAAATATTCCTGGTATTCCACACATTCCTGGCTTTCCAAATATTCCAGACCTTCCAAATATTCCAGATATTCCAGACATTCCTTCCATTCCAGGGGTTCCTAGTGTTGTTCCAGGTGTTGACTGCGATTACCACAAAGGTGGTGGTGGAGGTGGGGGAAGAGTAAGGTTGTTTTCACTAAATCCTAGTGCCATTCTTTCACAAAATATCGACGTAAGTGGTGGCAAGGCAGACTATGGATCAGTATATAAAAATATTGTTCCATTTGTGTTCGATGGTATACCTGGAAGAATATGCCAGTCAGGAGTGATGTGCAGTGGGCATGGGTCTTGGTCTCCAGTTAGTCAGCTTTGTACTTGTGATAACAATTATGTTGGTTTCAATTGCCAGACACATTGCGATGGGGTGGAGCAGTGTAATGGAAAGGGAGTTTGCGATACAAATGGCGGTTGTCTTTGTAACAATGGATACGTTGGATATAGATGTGAGCATCAGTGCACCAGAGAGAATACTTGCAGTGGCCATGGTGATTGCTCTCATTCTGGTAACTGCGTCTGTGATCCTTGTTACCATGGCCCAACATGTGCTGATCATTGCAGTGGTCATGGTCTGTGTCACCGTGGGAACTGTCAATGCGATCCATGCTTTACCGGGATCTACTGTCAATCAGAATGCAGTAGTCACGGCAGTTGCCAGTCGAGTGAATGTGATTGTGATACCTTATGGAGTGGAGAATATTGTGAGGTGCAGTCTTGTCCAGGGTTTGATGATGACTGCTCTGGTAATGGTGTCTGCAACGCTGCTCTTGGTCTCTGTTACTGTGATCCAGCGTTTACGGGTGACGATTGTTCCATCCCAGACTGTCCTGGGACCCCTGACTGTGATGGAAGGGGGACATGCAGTGGAACATACGACCCACCTAGGTGTATCAATTGTGATGCAGGATGGATGGGAACTGGCTGTGAGTTGGAATGTTTACATGGTACACCAGAAGAGAGTGATGGGAAGTTCACATGTACTTGCGACCCTTGCTGGACAGGGAAAGGTTGTAATACTGTATGTACAGGGCACGGGGAGTGTAATAATGGCTCATGTAACTGTGACCCCTTGCAAGGATGGAGAGGGGCAGTCTGTCAAATACCAGGATGTCCTGGTTTTGGTGAGGATTGCACAGGACATGGGGATTGCAACTCAGCACTTCATGAGTGTTCGTGTGTTCCTGGTTGGACAGGTGTGGGTTGCCATGTACCGGACTGTCCAGGAGAACCAGACTGTTTTGATCGAGGCTTCTGTAATACTACCTATGAATCTCCAAGATGTACAGAGTGTGAGAATGGTTGGATGGGACGTGGTTGTGAAATTGAGTGTACCCATGGTGTTCAGTTGCCAATGAACAGCGACCAGTGTTTGTGTGACCCAGGATGGGTTGGAATCAGCTGCAACTCAGAATGCTCTGGTCATGGAGTGATAGTCAATGATATTTGTATCTGTGATTATGATACCGGATGGAAAGGTGAGGTGTGTGATGTACCTGGATGCCCAGGGTTGTTTAACCTAGACTGCTCTGGCCGTGGTGCTTGTGAAAGTGCCCAACATATTTGTACCTGTGACGCAGGGTGGCGTGGACTTGGCTGTGAAGTAGCTGATTGTCCTGGGGAGCCAGATTGTAACAATAACACCGGTGTGTGTGATGACAGTTTTGATCCTCCTAGGTGTGTCAACTGCTCTGATGGTTGGATGGGGGAAGCCTGTGAGGAACCATGTATATTTGGGTATCAAGATCCACCAAATAGTGGCAACTGCCATTGTTTCGATGGCTACTCTGGAGTAGGGTGCGATGCTGAATGCTCCACACATGGCATAGTGAAAAACGATACCTGTCATTGTGACAAGGAATGGAAAGGACCATTGTGTGATATCCCAGGATGCCCTGGCAAATTTGGGAAAGACTGTAGTGGCAGAGGAGAGTGTAACTCAGCCACTCACAAGTGTGTCTGTGAAAATGGATGGACGGGGGAAGGATGTGAATTACCTGATTGTCCAGGAGAACCAAACTGCAATAATAATGGAACTTGTAGTGAGGAGTATGACCCTCCTCAGTGTATAGATTGCATCCCTGGCTGGATGGGTGCAGATTGTGGGGAGGTGTGTCTCTATGGCCAACAGAGCTATCCAAACTCAGGGGTATGTGAGTGTGAACCTTGCTACTCTGGGAAAGGATGTAATGTAGAGTGTCAAGGGCACGGATCATGTGACAATGATACAAACAGATGCATCTGTGATGACGGTTGGCGCGGTGAGAAATGTGAGACTGCTGGTTGTCCAGGTATTGGAGAGGACTGTTCTGGACATGGTGCTTGCAACAGTGGAATTCAGAAGTGTGATTGTTACCCTGGATGGGAAGGAAGAGGTTGTGAGATTCCAGACTGCCCTGGGAGTCCTGAAGATTGCAGTGGAAATGGCTTTTGTAATGGCACAACTGACCCACCGGTGAGTCATATGAAACTTTATACTTCTGTGTTTTGCATTCATTGTACAGGTATGCAAGCGTAAGCATTTTACTGTTTTTGCGGTCTCTGAATGTACTTAGCAGTTGCTGTCGCCACAAATCTCCTTCCGGAGGATGAAACTCACATTAAATCCAAGTGTATATCTTGTGTGTACAGTATATGTTGTAGTGTATATCTTGTTATATATTTTGTAGTGTATATGTTGATGCAGATGTGTTGAATGCTAGGTGACATATCATAGTAGCATTTTCGTTTCTTTTTCTTCTAGGTTTGCAACTGCTTCAATGGCTATCAAAGTGCAGACTGCAGCTATCAATGTGCAAATGGCCATACTAATGCTACAGGCTTCTGTGTCTGTGATCCTTGCTACAACGGCTTCGAGTGTAACTTTGAGTGTTCCGGCCATGGCAGCTGTGATAAAGACACACTGACCTGCGAGTGTAACAACAACGAAGACGAAGGTTACCTGGGGCCCCTTTGTGAGATCACTGGGTGTCCCGGGCTAGATGGTAACTGTAACGGCCATGGAACATGCGAAGGAGTGGATAAGGAATGTGCCTGCTACCCTGGATGGAGAGGTTCTGACTGCAGTCAACCTGACTGTCCTGGGGAAACGGGAAGTTGCTCAGGTAAATACTTGATAGTCATTTATAGAAGGTTAGCGGTGACATCTTTTATCCAGGTAAACTCTAGATCATTGTTTAGGATTTGACTGGAAACATGCTTTATTACTCCTCTGGATCAGTGTTCGTTATTGTAGCTGGCAGGATCATAGTTAAATATTTGATGCCAATTTTAGTAGGCGATTTGTGTCCTCCTATTTATTGTTATGTCAAGAACAAAGATGAATGTTTGGAATGTCGAGGATGCAAAGATGATAGATTAATTTGATACTGGATATTTATCAAAAACCTCAATGTGTGATAATATGTCTGATCATTCTTGCAAAATAAAAGATAGTACCCTTTCACTTTTTACATTCTGTAATCATGTTGGTTGATCATGGTTATTATCTTCAATTTAATTTCATAGTGCTAGTCACTTTGGCTCATACACTCTTGATGTCCAATCATTTTATTCAAATATTATCTTCAACTAAATTTTAAGAGTGTTAGTCCCCACATTGTTCCATCATTTCATGGAAAAAAATCTTCCATTGCTAAACGTCCACAGTTGACACCCATGCAGGTGTCATTAACAGGAATCTGCCCCATCAATGAACCTGTTTAACTCAAGGGTTGTTTGGTTTTGCATTTGTTCACAATCAGGTCATGGTACATGCATAGATGAGATACCAAGACGTTGTGCGTGCGATCCCGATTGGGCAGGGGAAGCTTGCGATGTGGTTTGTGAGAACGGTTATAACTTTGGAAACAAAAGTGGTTGCATCTGTGATCTGTGTCACACCGGTGAGGGGTGTGACGGAGTTTGCTCAGGAAAAGGCTCTTGTGTTAACAGGTGAGAAAATTGACATGATGATGCAAATTTGGATATGACTGTTAAATTGACGGATAAGCAAGTTGCTAACTCACACCAACCTTAAATGCCAACTCCAACCTCACAAAAATCAGTAGAAAAGCAAAAATTTTGTAGTTCATAGTGAGATGTTTACATTTTCATAGAGATATTGTGAAGTGGTCCTCTTCATCCTCTAAAGTAATTAATAGTTAATCATTGATAATTATTCATATTTAGTCTAGCTCATTAACTTTTGTGTCTGTGATTTTGAATCTGGTTTGAGAGGAGATTGTTGCCGGATACCTGGATGTCCTGGAGTAGGGACAGACTGCTCCAATCATGGATTCTGTATTTGTCACATTTAATTTTGTCTGTTTTTTATTACCAGCGTTTGTGTCTGTGATTTTGAGTCTGGTGCGAGAGGAGATCGTTGCCAGATACCTGGATGTCCTGGAGTAGGGACAGACTGCTCAAATCATGGATCCTGTAACTTTGGAACTCTAGAGTGTGACTGTGATCCAGGCTGGAAGGGCATTGGTTGTCACATACCTGATTGCCCAGGTGCCCCAGACTGTAACAATAACGGAAGCTGTCCAATACCAGAATCAGACGATGACCCTGTGGTGTGCCATTGTTATGACACCTTCATGGGGGATGAATGTGAATTGAGGTGTATCCATGGAGATCCTGTAAACATCAACGGTACATGGGTTTGTGAATGTGATCCTTGTTATGCTGGCCTTGATTGCTCTGCCAAATGTAACGGTATCACTGATGATTGTCAAGAAGGTGTTTGCAACTGCGGATTCAGCGAATGGCGTGGTGACGCTTGTGAGATACCAGGTTGTTGGGGATATGGTGAAGACTGCACTGGACATGGTGATTGCAATGGTGGTGACCGCACATGCTCCTGTTACCCGGGCTGGATTGGTATTGGGTGTGAAAATGCAGACTGCCCTGGAGAAATAGATTGCAGTGGTAGAGGGGTCTGTGTACCAGAGGAGCCTGTACCCAAATGTAACTGCTCAGAGAATTATATAGGTATGTGTGCTCATCATCTGTAATGTGCTGTTCTAGTTAATTACAGTAGGTATAAAATAATGTTGTTATTATTGAAACATCCTCACAGTTTCACCATTTCTTAATAGTTTCTGATGGCTGCAGTAAGTGATAGCAGAAATTGAGCGCTTATTTAGTGACCATTTTCTTTATAGTATCAAGCATATTTGTTGCCAAAACCTTTTACAGAATTTTTTGTTTTTGGAGATAGCTGCGGAAACCGATAACAGAAATTGAAACTGATTGCGTGACCATTTTCTTAATAGTTTCTTGCATATTAGTTGTCATTACAGATGGCTTTTCAGAATACTTTTCTTCATAATTCATCTTCTTACTGGTTTGTGGACTGTTTACAGGGATTGCTTGTGAAGGACTGTGTGACCATGGGACACCAGATTCACCAGAATCAACAAACTGTACTTGCGATCCTTGCTGGCATGGGCCAGGGTGTGACCGCATGTGTAATGACTTTGGAGTCTGCACAGAGGACGGAACCTGCCTCTGTGGATTTGATGGATTCAGAGGGCCTTACTGCGAACAAAAGAGCTGTCCTGGATTGTATGAGATGGATTGTTCCGGTCGTGGTACTTGCCTGAGTGGTTAGTAACAGTAGCCTATAGACTTAATCACGATTGTATGTATGTATGTATTTTAGATCCTCCTGCAAGCAGGAACTCGCGAAGAAGCCTCATTGGCTTATCAAAGCCGCAAGCTGACAGAAGTCAGTCTCTTACATTCATATTTAACGTCCATGATTATGAACTGTTAATCGTCAAACTCTGTAACTGGACGACATACATTAATCTGGGAGTGACTCGAACCGGGGACCTTATGATTGAAAGGCACAGGCGTTAACCACTGAGCTAACACTCCACTTTAAATGTTCTGGACGTCGTATTAGCCTGAACGCTTAGCCTAGACTTAATCACAATTAATCTATAGGCTTTAAATGATCAGCAACCCTTAATAGTCTGTCATCAAATGTGAATGGAAAAATGACTGGGCTATATCCACAAAATTTGGAAGAATTTTTTTGTCTAGAACAGGATTATTGCTTTTATTTTTGGTAGTCCAAAGGTCTTGGTTTCTTTTCAGTCTTCTTCTAGCTACTGACTACATTTACCAGTTTTTAATAAGTAATTTGCATAATTTGCATCTCATTACGTTTGGGTTTGATTGTGTAATCCTGATTAATATCCAGACCAGTACCAAGAATTTTGAGGCTTTATGGTTGTGATACATTATACACCACACCATTCCCTTGATAGGGTGATGTTTGCATTTTATAGTGCAAAATACCAACGCATATGATCTCTCTTTTAATACAATTGCAGTGATGTATAACAGTCATTCCATTATGTCTTTTATAGTTGCATTTTTATTTGTTCTTCATTCCTTGCAAAGGTAAGAACAACTGTTTAACTTTAGAGAACAAATTTACCAGACCGAACTGGCTAACTGACATGAAAACAAACTAAGAACATATTATGGGACACAGATGGTCAGACAGACAGACAGACAGACAGATAGACTGTCTGTCTAACAAACAAAGAACACATTATATGACACAGACATACTGGCTGTCTAACTTTTACATGCTTATCAAGACAGTCTGAACAAGCCTGAAAATGCATTCTCAGGAGCATGAAAACAAATCTGCTCAACCCCAGCCCTAACAGCGATGGGGTTGAGGTCAGTTGAGGGGTGACCCTCCGTAAGTCTGGAACATTTCTTCATAGTCCAGAGGGGTTCATGGATGGAAGAACAGATTAGAACCTAAGTTTTCATGTTGTTTTTTTGTTCACAGGGGAATGTCTCTGTAATAATGGTTGGACCGGAGTAGGCTGTGAGCTACCAGACTGTCCCGGTGAACCAGATTGTAACAATAATGGCACCTGTGATGGTGACACCATACCACTGCCATCCTGTGTTGATTGCATCCCCGGATGGATGGGAGAGTCTTGTGAACTACCCTGCGGGCCAGAACATGGCTTCCAGAATCCTCCTAATAGTGGTATCTGTCAGTGTACACATCCCTGTTGGCATGGCGATGGTTGTCAGGAGATGTGCAGTGGATTAGGAACATGCAGCAATGATGCATGTAGCTGTGTGGATGAGGATGGACTGAACCCAGGTAACTGGGGAGAGTTTTGTGAGAGAGAGGACTGCCCTGGTGTGGGATCACCATGTTCAGACCACGGCTTCTGTACCAATGACCTTGAATGTCAATGCGAAAATGACTGGTTGGGTATCGGATGTGAGACACCAGACTGTCCAGGGGAAGAAGACTGTTCAGGACATGGTGTGTGTGATGGCAGCAGTGGCATCCCAGAATGCATCTGTGATGGTCAGCACTTTGGTGATGCCTGTGAACTACTTTGTCGACACGGTGACGTTGTGGATGGTAGATGCATATGCAATGATTGCTATATGGGACCCTTCTGTGATATTGAGTGTGGCGGCCAAGGATCTTGTGTCAATGGAATCTGTACCTGTTTTGCTGCTTGGTGGGGTAAGACTACATTAGCATAATCATTTTTACCTTCATGTATGGTCAAACCAGAGTTACAATAGTAGGGATGATATCTGTTCAATAATACCAAAATGTCCCCCCCCCCAAAAAAAAATGATACGGTTTTGTCTCATTTTATGTACTGTTCCTTGTGAGGTTCAGCCCCTTCAACTTGAATTACTAAAACAAATCTTGTTTCATGCTTTTTAACCAAAGATCCTGTCGAGAAACCTCAGGAAAAAATTAGTGTCTTGATATTTTTGACAACCAGTTTATTTTGACCAGCCTCCTGATTTAGGACTGTGTTTAATATTTACTTTTGTGATGTTTGTGGTCAATCATTGAGTTACACTTGTAAATTGTAAAAAATTTAATTTAATTTTTTGGTTTTTTTTGGTTTGTTTTTTTTGGGCACTATTAGGAGGAATGTGTACTCTACGAGGTTGCCCAGGAACCGAAAACATGAACTGCACCGGAAGAGGTAAATGTAATGTTCTAGAACAGACCTGCTTCTGTGACAGCGAATGGAAGGGAGATGGTTGCGAGTTACCAAACTGTCCCGGTACTCCGGATTGTAATGGCCGTGGTATGTACGACTTGATTTGGTTTATTATGTATTAATAATAATAATAAACATTGATAGAGAAGAGACTTGAAATGTTGAATATTATCAAGTGCGCGAAAGAGACTATGGTAAGGTATACCACAGACGTGGCGCGCAAGCTGCAAAGGTAAGAAGAAAAGGGACTTGCTGAATCTTATTAGTATCAAATTAAAGCTTCCAGTTTTCACCAGCAGCTTCTTAACTATTTGTCAATTCCTTACAGGTGAGTGTTTGCTGATTGATGGTAAAGGACAGTGCCAGTGTGATGAAGGCTGGATAGGCCCAGCCTGTGATGTTGAGTGCATCCATGGAACTCAAAACCCAGACCACCCCAGTCTTTGTGTCTGTGATCCTTGCTATTCGGGAGAAAAGTGTGATGTTCTATGTTCTGGTCAGGGAACATGCATGTAAGTTTTTTTTTTTTTTTTTTTGTGCGAAAATAATTGTCCAATTGTTTGCAAGTTTGACCAAATACAGATTGCACTACTGCACAGCTGCAAGTTACCTTGAATAGTCTTCAGGTTAAAGTTATTTTACCGGATATTTCTGATAATTTTTTAGGATGAAAAGATTATTAACCCAACGTAGCAGATTTGAAGGTGATTCGTTAAGGTCATTACTGATTTAACACATGTGCACACTTTATGTTAACTACTAATATATTATTATTTATGAATCACCCACCCCTTATCTCTCATACCACTTCTGAGAAAATATATCCCAAGAAACTCTCTCTTTTTTCATATTTAATAACTGCAACTTTAATTCTTGGAGTATTTCAAAATTCCAGGATAACATTGAAAAATAAGATTCGGTTGTGTTGAGAAAGTTTCTAGACAGTGAAACTTTGTATCATATTTATACTATTTTGAAACTCTTTCTTTTGTTTTCATCTTGGGTGTGTTTTTTTTTCAGCGATGATGCGTGTATATGTGACACATACTTTAAGGGCCATGACTGCAGTCAGATCGACTGCCCTGGGGATCCAGACTGCCTGGAAAGGGGATCCTGTGTGTTTAAAAACGATACAGCCATATGTCTCTGTAGCGCCGGCTTTACTGGTGACAATTGCAGTGCCATTGTTTGTCCTGGAGATCCAGAATGTAATGATAGAGGTAAAGATTTGCATGAATATCAAATGTCCTTCCTAAGAGTAATACCCTGAAATGTTTTATGGTAACAGGACATTTCATATGTGCACACCATACCTCTGGATATATCTTTCATATACTTTATAATTATAATTTGCAATAGAAAATCATAGTTTTATCATGTTTTAATGATTAATCTTGCTTCGTTATGCAGGAAGTTGGGTTTTTTTTTTATTTGGGTTCTTTAATTTCTATGTTCTGTTTTGACAATGTTATTTACTTGTTGATATATATATCTATGTATTTTTTTGGCAATTTTGGTTTGGATTTTTTGGGTGTAAAGTGCTTTAAGATATTCCTTTATGTTAAGAAATATATTTGATTTAATACTAATCCTCAGATTTTGCATTTCTTTCAACTAAAATTATTCCACCACTGACATATGTTCTCATCTGCTGTAGGGAAACTAATTATATATAGTAATCAGAAGATGCATTCTTTCATATGTAAATGAACCTGGGTCTGTGTAATTCAGTTCACCAATATATCAATATACCAATATTTTAATATATCAATTGTACAAAAATATCAATTATACCGATATGCATAATGGATGTTAAAGAAATTGAAAGGTCGTCTATAGTAGACTCAGCATTGCATATTCTTTTGCCCTCCGCTTTGAATAGGAAGCTGCAAGCTGATTGGAGATTATCCTGAATGTGTTTGTAACCATGGTTACACTGGTACATCATGCGATCGTTGCCTGTCTCGGTTCAGTGGTGATGACTGTGAAAGTTGTCTGCCAGGGTACATTGGCTGGAATGACTCATGCAGTGTGCCATGTATTAATGGGATGGCTACAGAACCCGGCGGGGATGTTTGCGAATGCTCTACAGATGATGAGCAAGGCTTTTGGACGGGACAAATATGTGACCAATGTCTGGAAGGGTTTGCTCTTCCATTCTGTGTGGAGTGTGCCGTTGGTAAGTAGATTCTTAACAATAATAGAAAGATGCTTGTCTCTTCTGGCATGTGAGCATATATACGTAATCATTTTCATATATATGTAATCATGTGAGCATATACGTAATCAATATGTAATCATTTTAACGTAACCCAATGCGATGACGGTGTGTTCCATCGGATTCTGTTTCCTCTTAGGTTGCACAGTGTAGAATTTTCCAGCTAGTCCTAAACCAGAAACAATTAGTCATCTTTTTTCAGTCTGTACAAACTAAGCTGCTGTAAGTTACCCTAAGACACTTTTGATTTTAGTGTCATATATGTTGTTAATAAGTAACCGAATGTATTGTGTCGATGCTGATGGTGTGGACTCTATTCGATCAGATAATACTGTGAAATGTCAGTCCCGGGAACAGAAATGTCAGCATAAAACATGCCCACATGTCTGAGAAACCTCTCCAAGTGAGACAATTTTGCCACCCTATCTGCATGAACGAAGAAGACCAAACCTGTAAAAAATTGTGAAATATTGCACTTCTGAATGCCTCTATAGAGCCGTCGTTTTACTTTTTAAAAACCAGAGACAGCAAACGTTGTTGATAGTTATATTAGATTTCTCACCTCATTGTTAATAGTTTTAAATCCATTATTACAATGTTCATATAAGTTGATATTATTGCAAGAATATAACCCACCAATGAATTAAGCATCGATAGAGATCACTTTTGCAGTGGGACTATTATTGCTGCTTGGGTCCTTCGGTCCATATCTGGTTAACAGGTGGTAGTGTATATTCTATATGTAGTCTATATGTAGTATATATTTGTATGTATTTTTATGTAGTATATATTGTTATATTAATATTCAAGCTGCATCCATTTTATTGTTCGTATTCATATTTTAAGGGGTTTTGTTATTTTGTTACTTAAATTTACTTAAAACTCACTTTTTTTTCTTTTTTAGGAATTTCACTGTAAATCTATATTATTTTTCAAATCATTCCTTCGTATATATATTTTTTTATATTAATATTTAAGCTTTGTCAATTTAATTCTTCATATTCATATTTTAAAGGGTTTTGTCATTTTGTTGTCATTGTAAAGCGCTCTTGAACATGCTTAAGCATGTTCAAGAGCGCTATATTGGTAATTTTTAATGTTTGGTAAATAATAATAATAAATAATAGTCCATCATCATCATTTCCTTCCACTTCTTTCACTAACAGGCTATGTTGGTGATTGTTCCATTCGATGCACACCTGGACAAGGACAGTACGCTTTAGACCCTAAAGATGGAGGAGGTGGACGGGCTCCACTCATTCCATATTTACAATGCGTAGTTCCACCAGCAGATGGTAACCCTGGTGTGGCTTGGTACGGATATACTAACGAGAATGATCACAACATCTATATATCCACTGGAGGAGATAATTTCTTCAATGTAGAAGATGATCTTGGCCAGCCAACAAAGTTCCAACCTGGAAGGCATGAAAGCATATTTTCTGTCAGGTGGGTATCTTTTATGCTTGTTGTTAGAGTAATGAAAGCATATTGTCTGTCAGGTGGGTATCTTTTATGCTTGTAGTTCGAGTAATGAAAGCATATTCGCTGTCAGGTGGGTATCTTTTATGCTTGTAGTTAGAGTAATGAAAGCATATTCTCTGTCAGGTGGGTATCTTTTATGATTGTAGTTAGAGTAATGAAAGCATATTCGCTGTCAGGTGGGTATCTTTTATGCTTGTGGTTAGAGTAATGTAAGCATATTGTCTGTCAGGTGGGTAGCTTTTATGCTTGTAGCTAGAGTAATGAAAGCATATTGTCTGTCAGATGGGTATCTTTTATGCTTGTCGTTAGAGTAATGAAAGCATATTGTCTGTCAGGTGGATATCTTTTATGCTTGTAGTTAGAGAAATGCAAGCATATTCGCTGTCAGGTGGGTATCTTTTATGCTTGTCGTTAGAGTAATGAAAGCATATTGTATGTCAGGTGGGTATCTGTTATGCTTGTAGTTAGAGTAATGAAAGCATATTGTCTGTCAGGTGGGTATCTTTTATGCTTGTCGTTAGAGTAATGAAAGCATATTGTCTGTCAGGTGGATATCTTTTATGCTTGTAGTTAGAGTAATGCAAGCATATTGTCTGTCAGGTGGGTATCTTTTATGCTTGTCGTTAGAGTAATGAAAGCATATTGTATGTCAGGTGGGGTATCTGTTATGCTTGTAGTTAGAGTAATGAAAGCATATTGTCTGTCAGGTGGGTATCTTTTGTGCTGTAAATTACAGTATTGATAACAATCATCACATTAAAAAGTCACATATTTTGATGTACAAAATAAAGAATACTAAATCGTTTGCTCCTAATTGTGATCACAAGTATGATTCAGTGATAGTCATATTTTATTGCTTTCGTCTTTAATTTCTGAATTTTATTGTTTTCAATAATTATTGTTTAGTTATTTATTTCTGTGATTCTTAGGATGCAATATTTTTAGGCTGTTATAATTTTTTTAAGCTGTATTATTTTTTTTTTATTTATTTATTTTTTTTAAGTTGTATTATTTTATGCGATTCTGTGAAGTGCTTTGAGATCATTCCTTTGATGTAAAGCGCTATATAAGAATAAATTATGATTATTATAGTTTGTTATGATGAACACTTTTAGACACTGTGTCAAAAAGTAGTGGGCCGAGGGGGCTGCAGCTCCTGCAGCCAGACTGTGTAGGATACATTCTTGTGTTCCATGCAGTTTCACACAATGGTCGAACAGTTTCACATAAAAGGTCTGTGAACATCTTTTTCATTTGCAGCTTCTATTTTTGACAGTGTACATCTCATTGGATAGCATCACATTGAAATTCAGCTGCTGTTATTAACCATAACTGTACCATGAAATTCAGTCTGATAGGAAAGGAAATAAGTATACATATATATATATATTATATGCCTGTGTATTTTCCTGGTGACAGACATTACCATGACAACACCAGCGGTTGTTTCAAGACATTTAATTGTTGATTTCTTTCAGTTTTACAAACCAATCGTTGTCATGGACTCTGGCTTACACGCTTGCCAATCAACGTATCAGTACAAAATTACCGACTAAGGTGACCTTACTATGTACAGGAGATGAGACAAGACAACTTCAGGTATTCTTTGAGTCTAAAATTTGCTTTCCAAGGTTATATTTAGTGTTGGTAAAGCTTAAACAATTATTCTTAGGCATTTACAATTGAAGAACATCGGTAAATGAAGACTGAATGTGATTTTGTAAACCTTTTTTAGGATTCAAATATACAAATACTGCAGCCCATAAAGTTATAGGCTTGACATGAATTTTATGTTTCATGATAGCTCGTTTGTAATAGTGTCAGATGCGATGCGGTTTGACTTCACAGTCTGTGACTGAATTTGTTTTTTGGCTTCATTTTGTTGCAGGATACACTTGTTAACATGACCAGCACTGGCTACTGTAAATGTCTCTATGGATTCTGGGGACCTGAATGTGAGTTTGAATGTCCAGGAGGTGCCAGTAACCCATGCTATGGCAACGGTATTTGTAACTCTGTCACTGGAAACTGTACCTGTTATATCGGAGTGATACAGGATGGTATTTGTAACACGTGCGAGGATATGATGGCAGGCACTGATTGTTCCCTGTACAGTAGCGAGCCCCTGATCTCAAATAACTTCCACCATGGCCGTGCCTATGGACAAGGACAGTTCCACACCTTTGATGGAACTAAGTACAGCTTCTTTGGGGAAGAAGAGTACATATTGTTCACAGGATTCGACATTGAAACACACATCAGAATGGTACAGTGTTTTGCTGGAAGCGATGTTACCTGCATAAGTGCTGTTGCTGTGAGAGTGAAAGGTACCACAACAGTGGTCATTCATGGCGGTTACACCGATAAAGAACTCCATGGGTATGCTTGGATTGACGGGGAAGAAGTGAATGTCTGGCCTGCTAAGAATATCGGTTTTGGTTTTTACCTTTCAAGACGTGGGTATGACCACTATAGACTGGAACTGACCGGTGCCATTATCTTTGACATCTACATTAGAGGGCGCTATCTAGACATCCAAATGCAGGCTGTGGAGAGCATTTGTAGCAAATCTGGTGGACTGTTAAGTTCCTGTGATCTAAACTCCTTAAATGACTTTCAACTACGAAATGGCCAGGTTCTCTGTCTGGATGGTGAGATTGCAGCTTCATGTCAAAATATCTCTACCCATGATGCAAGCATAACTCAAACTCAGATTCATGAAGTGTTTGGCCAGGGATGGTCAGTAACTAACATGCAGTCATCCCTGTTTGTTTATGGTTACGGCCAGTATCAGGAAGTAAGAGAAATCAAGAATTCCAAGGCTAGCTATGCTCTGCATTTTGAAGATTCTCATGCTGAATCTTCTGTCATTAATACTATCCATGAAACAGACTTTACCATAGAATTTGATATGAAGCTAGACCGTATCCATGACGATTGCCAAGCCGTCTTTTCGTACGTCAAATCAGATGCGTTCGCAATGGCGGTTTGTTCCTCATTATTAACCATCACTTACCAGAAGGTCACATACGACACTGATCTCTATATGGAGACAAAGGTTTGGTACCGCATTGCGTTAGCTTGGCAAGAAGGAATGAAGCGACTACGGATCTTCATCTTCAAATCTACAACAGACTGGCAGACTGAGGATGTTCTGCTACCAGAGAGCCCATTACCATCCGGTGGACATCTGGTTCTCGGTCAGTGGTACCCTCCTGAAAATTATGAAGGTCCAAAGATGTACCCAGGATTTATTGGATGGTTGGAAGAGTTCAAGATATGGAAACGTTTTTCTACTGCGTCAGAATTACAAAGTTACTTAGGTTTGGATGTAGATGCATCATCTGCCAGAGACCTTGCACATTACTGGAACTTCAATGAAGGTCAAGGAGTTATTACATATGATGCTGTCTCACTCACCCCTATTCACCTTTCAGTTAAACCGTGGGGGCAACCCTTGTGGACCTTCTCAACCGCTGCCGTCAGTCGATCGGCTACACAATCAACTGAATCCTTGTATCTTAGTTTCAGTGAGGATTCTGTCGACGAGGATATTGTAAGCTTCTGTGAAGATGTGATATTTACTGGCCAGCTCAGTGATGTTTGTAACTCGCTTAACATCGGTGAATTCTATTATCAACAATGTTTGTCACATGCTTTACACGTTGGGAAGGATGCTGCGATGGAGGTTGCTCTAGCATATGCAGATGATTGTCAAGTACTGTCAGAGGTACAAGGCTGGCCTGCTCAAGAACTCTGCAGGACGTTTGGATCGAGACATTTCCCGAGGTGGATTGGTCCAACTTGTGAAATTCCTTGTATTTCAGGATATGAATGGAACTATGATGGCATTTGCCAGTGTTATGATGGTTATGTTGGCACAACTTGTGAGGTGGAATGTGATGGTGGTGCCAGCGACCCATGCGGTGGAGTTGGTGTTTGTTCTTCAGATGGTGACTGTACCTGTCCTCTGTACACAAATGAAAGCAATGTCTGCAGGGACTGCAACGATGGGTGGGTCGGAGAACGCTGCAATGTTGTTCTGACTGATTTACCAAACCTGGATAGTTTTGCCTGTTCAACCTTTGGTCATGGCCAATACATTTCATACCTTGGAGCCGCCTTCAGCATAGATACATACGGTGAGTTTATTCTCAGTGAGATGGAAGACCTTGCCGTGTTTATCCGTCAAGTCCCCTGCGGACATGATCACTACTGTATCGCATCGGTTTGGTTCAGGATATCCGATGGAAACATTACAGTGAACATCCCTCGAGATGATCTCGATGGAGACCAATACTTATTTGTCGATGATGAGGCTGTGGATTTGGACTGGAGAATGGGCACTGGGATGGAATTCAAGTCTGGTTTCATTTTGAATGAAACAGCACAAGGATACAGACTGTTTGGTCCTGAAGGGAGAAGTGCAGAAGTAGTGATCCAGGACGTGTCATTAGACGTTCATCTCTTCATAACTGACCGTCCTCTGGTATCATCAGGAATTTGTGGTGATTGTCTGACCATCGATCCTTCGGCAGATGCCTCTTACTCTTACATCAACAACGAATACATCAACCGGAACCGTCTCGCAGCAAATGCCGACTCTAAATTAGGTCTCATGCCAGAAGAGGTACGAACCATTACCCCAGGAGGGCTTGCTTTGTTCTTCAATGATTCTTCCTGCACCAGTGACCCATTGGACAGTGGATCAATTCCAGCAGGGTCAGATGTGACCGTCGAATTCTACTTTCAAACATATGTCAGAGAAGGTACTCTGATAGGTATCTCCAGCAAAACTTCTGACTTTGCAGTCGTCTTAGATCATATGTTGGCAGTCATCATTGATGGTGAGGTTTATCAGACAGATATTATTCCAAGTCTTAACCAATGGGTATTTATCTCTGTCCAATACCATCATGATGAGAGAAGATTGACTGTTACTGGTGTGGACGAACAAGGATATTTGAGTGAATCCTCCTTCTCCATCGCGAGATTGCTGTCATTTGAGGAAGGAGTGCTAAAGTTAGGTGCATGGGATCATTCTGATGGAGAAAGTCTTGTAGATGGTGTATTCGTTGGGTTCATTGATGAGGTCAAAGTGTGGACTCGTTCATTCACCATTTCAGAGATTTGGAGAAACAGTGAAATGAACGTGCAGTCTGAGCTGTCTCAACTTGCAGCAGTCTGGAAATTTAGTGAAGGCAAAGGTGATGTAACCTATGACTTTATCAGTCATCAGGCATTGAAGTTTGCATCTGACAAGAGTCCAACATGGGTTGTTGCAGGAGCACCGATAGCTGCATATCAGCCAATAGAATTCAGCTTTGAGGAGAGAGTTTATGATCAACTGACTGGAGAAGTACTCTGGTCTGATGCAGTGATCTGGTGTGAAAATCTAATCTTTAACAATACCGTTTACTCAGACTGTGAAACTCTAAGCCTAAGTAATGCACAGTTTTTCCAAGATTCATGTGTCTGGAGTATTGTTGCAGAAAATGATTTATCGGCTGGTTACCCATCTCTTGGACAGTATTCAATCTACTGTCAGAACTCCCTTGACCTTGAGTATTCACCTCTTGAAGAACTCTGCACCAATATCACAGATTCTCAACTCTTCCGAGACCTTGGATGTCCAACAGGAGCCTGCATGTCTGGTGCCTTTGATACAGCGACTGGTGAATGTTATTGTTACCATGGTTATTGGGGTTCAAGCTGTGTAGCAGAGTGCCCAGGAGGAGCAGATAACCCATGTAATGGAAGGGGTGCTTGTAATGTAACAAGTGGAGAGTGTACCTGTGATCCAGCATGGACATATGAGAGTGACTGTTTTGAGTGCAGTGGCAACTGGACGGGAGGTGACTGTTCAACTGTCTTTCCTTCTGAACCCATCATTAACAATAACCCATTCTGTCTTGTTTATGGGCAAGGTCATGTGACCAACTTTGATGGAGCTATGTATGACTTCAAGGAAATTGGTGAATATCAGGTGTTATCCGATACCAGCCAGGATTTTGAGGTCCAAGCAAGAATCATTCCCTGTTACAACCAGTCATCATGTTTGGTAGCCTTTGCAGTAAGGTATGGGATGGATGTGTTAGTCGTAAGGTCAGGACACACCAGCAATAGCCAAGCGATGTTCTGGGAGAATGGAAGCTCTCTTCAATTGGAGAATGTTTCATATGATACTGGCCATATGACTATTAAGCACACAAGCACTTTATCATATGAGATAGCAATCAGTGAGTTGGATGCTTCAATTTCCTTAAGAGTGCTGGAGAGATCTTTCAGTCTCATTTTCCACCTTTCACCGTCAATTTCCTGTCAGAAGTCTGTGGGACTTTGTGGAACCTGCAATGGGAATATCACAGATGACATCTTTAATGATGTTCTCATAGCTGCAAATACATGGCGTGTAGATGCTGGTGCTAGCCTCTTTGACCCAATATTCCTCAATAGTAGTTACCAAGAGTACAGAAACTTAACTGGAGCTGGACATTGCATTGAAACTAATGGTGGGTACTTGTCATCAGACCCCATTGAGCATGTCTTAGAGGGTAACACAGATATAACTTTTGACCTCTATGTCATAGTCCACAGCAACAAAGGAGTACTTTTATCATACAGTCATGTACTAGACTTTACCATTTTCTTTAATGGAACCCTGAAAGTGCAAATTGGATCTGATGTTTGGGATACACATTTAATAGTTGAGGTTGGTATTTGGAATAGACTGGTTCTGACCTGGGGTAGGACCTCTCACCAACTGAGAGTATGGGCAGTCCATCCTGACTTGGAAGTACTTAGTGCCAGCCATAGATTTAGTGTAGGCATAGATATCTTTACTCCTGGAGGTTACTTGTCCATCGGACAATGGCTACCAGGAACAGAGGGTGGAGTAATGCCCACACAGGATCGATTTTATGGGACCCTCGATGAAATTCGCATCTGGCGTAGAGATTTCACACTTGAAGACATAGATGCTACCAACTTTGTGAATGTTCCCGCGACTTACCCTGATCTTGGAGGACTTTGGAAATTCGATGAAGGTGATGGCACTCATGTATTTGATCTAGTACACAATGTACGTATGGTCATCCAAAAGTTACCATGGATGACCGTACATCCTACATGGCATTTCTCACACCGGGACATCTCAAGGCTGCCTCCCGTTTATTCCATCACAACTCCACAGTACGATACGACATTCTGTGAGTCTTTGCTTAGAACCAATCCAACTTGGGATGCCTGTGGTCTCGACCAACTGCAAATGGATTACCTCTATTATGCTTGCATCAGGGACTCATTCTTCTCAGAGAGTAAATACAGCTCTTTATCAATTGCCCTTGCACTGGCTGATTACTGTCACATCAGAAACGACTATTCCGGATCATGGCCTGGGCGACATCTATGCCAGTACTTCCCAGATATATACTTCCCTGTTTGGAAAGGAGCAAACTGTGACATTGAATGCATCTTCAGTGATACCAGCTCATCCGCTCAAAGATGCCAGTGCTCTAGAGGTTTCTGGGGAACCCAGTGCTCAAACATTTGCATGGGTGGATCTTCATCCCCATGTAACAACCATGGAACATGCTCTCAGGAGTCTGGAAGCTGTCAGTGCGAGTTCAATTGGAATGCAGTCGAGGGTTGCACTGCATGCACTCCAGATTGGATAGGACGAGACTGCTCACTCATGGCGTACACATCATCCCTGCAGACCGTCCCATTCTGTGGTGTCTCAGGCAATGGCTACTTTACCCTTTTTGATGGATCCCATTTTGATTTTAGAGAAATTGGGGATTTTACTTTCTATCAGGATCCGTCAACAGGGACTGAAGTTCAAATTCGTCAATTGAGGTGCAACAACCAGCAGGCCTGCACAACAGCTATTGCACTGAAAACCAAGAGCAATGAACTTGTCATGCAGGCTCCCCAGACCTTAGACAAACAGCCTCTGGTTTTGTTAGACGGTACTATTGTTTCAATGGATGCAATTTTGATAGGTGACTACCAGCTATCAGCACCAAATGCAGGAGTATACACTATTTCAGGACCTTCAAATTTCCAAATGGACCTTCAGACGCAAGGAGTGTATTTTCGAGTCCAGCTGACTGTCCAAGTGAAGTACACCACTTTTGGCTTGTGTGGAACGACAAACATTGAGACGAGCAGTTGTGCAGATCCACTGAATGAACCAGAGTGTGTATTGAGGAACTATGGCCTGGTTTTGTACAAAAGCTACCATGGTATCAGCCGAAACACCATAGTTAGGTATTGCGAAGGATATAAGATCCCTGAAAATGAAAGTATCATTTTCAGAGAATTACAAGGAAGAACTTTTAAAGGCCATTCAACCATGGCTTCTCCAACTGCAGGTGGCTTTGGACTTCGTTTCGATGGCAGCGGTGCAACGACATTACCGTTCGCTCCTGAAAGTTTTAGTGGTGGCAGTTCTGGTACTCTTCAAGTCTACTGTAAATATCTTGGACAACCTCAAGGAACACTTTTGTCATATAGTGCAACCAACGTCATGGCTGTAACAGTAGGACCATCCAGCACGTTTAATGTCCATGTAGGATGGGCGATGCACGACACTCAAGTGGTTGCGAATACAAATACGTGGATGCAGATTACGTTAGTGGTCGACCATGTCCTGGGAAATGTGACTTTCTACTGTGTGGATGATGACATTGTGAGTGTGCGACATTATCCCCTGATTGTCAATGTACTGGCATCTGGTGGGAGTGTTGGCCTTGGAACATGGAGGGCTCCAACAAATGGTACATTTGAGCCACCAGGTGAAGGTGGCTTTGCGGGTGTCATGGATCAGCTTGTCGTTTGGAACCGTGCACTCTCACCCACGGAAGTTGTCAACAGCTGGACCAGTCAAGTGATAAACCCAAGACCATCTATTATAGGAATTTGGTCCTTAGATACAGGAAAGGGATTCTCTGCTGTGGATGTCGTCAGCAGGACTGATATCCTCTTAGCATCTGATGTTAACATAGCACCTTCATGGCAACTATCGGACATCCCAGTTACACCACCAATACTGTCCGACATTGAATTTATCGTATCTGTTGAGTTTAGTTCCCCAGAAGTTGAAGAGTCAGCCAGAGAGACCTGCGATGCATTGCTAAGATCAGGTCCTGTCTTTGATGCTTGTAAGGGATTACAGAGCGTGTTGGAGAATGCCTACCATGAATGTTTGTCTACCATCTCAATTACAAACCAGGTCCATCTCGGTATGGATGTGGCGCTCTCGTTCTCCTATGAATGTCAGACCCTGCTAGATCTCAGTGAATGGCCAGGAAGAGGTCTCTGCGATGTCTTTCCAAGTCACTACCAATTTGGATACGGCGGAGGAGATTGCAGCAAAAGATGCAGTTACGGTGTCTATACAGATGGATCGTGTCGTTGCTTCAATGGTTATTGGGGCAAGGAATGCGATCGGACATGTCCCTCAAATGATGAAGATGGAACACCATGTAACGGTCATGGAGACTGCCAACAGGAATCTGGTGAATGCATGTGCTATGAGCAATGGAGAGGCGACAACAGTTGTGGGTCCTGCACTTTAGGATGGTTTGGTGAGGAATGTTCAACCTCCATGGTTGATCTACCGCCAGAGTCAGACATTGTAACTTGTTCCGTGAGAGCTACATCCATCACTAACTTTGAAGGAGCTACCTACCACATGAAGAACGAGGGCATCTATAGAATTACGGACAACTCTAAAGTAGACATTCAGGTAAGACATCAATTACCAGCACTGATTTTATTTGTATCAATAGGTTTTAAATTCAAAGCTGATTTAAAGCAACACTTTCATTTATTTTGGTAAAGTTTAGGTATTTTTGGAAAGTAAAAACTCATTTATACATTGTACTACTTTTCTTTGTTTTACATGTCAAGTTTCGTGTCCAAAAATGAGGCCAATTTTTTTGTATCCAATATGTTAGTTTGATTCTTATACATGATATTAAGCACTTAATGTGAAAATTGTCTGGGTGACAAACCTTTGAGAATAAATTTGTATTAACCGGTATTAAAGTAACGTTTGTTTGGTTCAACACTCTAGGAAGGTCTCTTAATACTTGGATGATTTGCAATGTTAGTTTTGAGTGATTTAATTTCGGTTGGTAAATTATTTTGCAATTATACACTGCTAAACTGCTGCTTCAGGTAGTATCTCTAATGACTATGTGACATATTTCAGTGGACAGGTTGAAAAGCCAATATAATAGCTTTTCATACTAAATTGGTATCTAATTGTTTCTAGCAAATTCAAGAACTCACAATATGAAATACAAGCCTACTTTTTTCAATAGAGATATTTCTATAAGAGAAAGCTTTAGAGATCTGTATGATATGAAAGGTTTTTACTAATAATAATAATGGAGACTTATATAGCGCCAAATTAGGAGACAAAGCCACTGCTCAAGGCACTTTTCAAAGAAAACAGATTAATTTACAAAAGAACAAGTGAAAAGATGGGTAGACTTTTGAATGTAGAAAGTTTAGAGCATGTTCGAATGTGATCTAATAAATTGTTCCAGAGAAAAGAGCCAGAGTATTCGAAGCTTCTGTAGCCATATGTCTTCAAGCGTGGTTTAGGAACAGTTTTTGCAGTGATAACAAATTAAAAACTCTAATCTCTGATATACATGTGCAGATGAGTCATCGGAGGGAAGACAGTTCGGTCATCAATTATGATGCAGTTGCGTTTGCTCTTGAGGGTGTCGGCGTTACCATTCGACACAATCTAAATTATCAGTCACTGGTTCACATCAATGGACAACGAGAACCGCTTGATGAGATGTATCAGCTGGATAATATACTAACTTTGGAGAGATCCTCTTTGACAGAATACCAATTTGTGTCTTTAAATACCAACATATCTGTAACTGTTATGGCATCTACCATAAATGTTGACGTAAGCATTTCAAAATCTGAGTGTTGCAACATCGAGCTTGGTTTATGCGGAACCTGTTCAACATTTTGCTCGGAAATCTCTCAAGTGTCTTCAAAGAGTGGTTCCAACTACGGTAGCATTCTGGGTGTTCACGATGCAACGAAAGATAGTCAATTGAGCGACCCATCGGAGGTGATCTTCTATGGGAGTGACCCCGGATACAACTCACCATCAGGTGGTTATGGCTTACATTTCATCGATGCCACTGCTGTGGCAGATCAAGTCACCTTGTCAGCCACACAGTTCACCACGATAGCATTTTACGTCAAGACGTGTGGGCAAGGATGTGGTGGGACTGTTCTATCCTACAGCTATCAATTCACATTCAGTCTATCGACAGTGACCGGCTACTTCTCTTTGCATTTCAATGACGTCACGTTTGAGACCGACTTGGTGGTCACTCCAGATGCCTGGCAGCAACTTTGCCTCGTCTTTGACAGAACTACCCTACTCCTAGACGTCTATGTCATCGACCCAGAGAGCCGACTGATACGGAGGACTTGGCAGGCCACTGGAGATATCTTTCCAGAAAATGGCAGCTTAGGGTTTGGAGTTTGGTTGCCACCTCCATTGGGTTCAGGATCGGTACCTGCTGGATCATTCATCGGTACTTTAGATAATGTCAGAGTATGGGAAAGGTGAGCAATGATCACATATATGTTATGTGTATTTGAGGATTTAGGATTCTCCTCAGAGGGCAGCAGAATCGGGCACAATTTGTTCACTCACCAGCTGAGGAAACAGAGCCAGTGACAAAAGCCAAAGATTTCCAAAAAATTATATTTTAATGTCCCTTCTGAGCAACAGTACTCAGGAGAGGCACGTGATGGATCATTTGTGGAAACAGTGAGTGTAATTAAAGCACCAGGCATGCTAGGACCCAGTCTGAGTGACTTTGTATCTCCTGTGTGAAGTTTAAGGAAATGCCTCCCTCAATGTGGTGAAACTGGGTGAAATTTTCCTAATGTATGCAGTATGTATCTTACCATTATAGTAGAGCTAACATGTCTTCACAACCACAGAGTGTCAAACTGATTTGTCCACATTAAATCCTGCATGGGTTGTAATTTTCCTCCCCTGTTGTAGAGGTTAATTGGGTAGCATTTAGTAGCTAGTGAAGTGAATTTGAGTTATTGCAGTGCTATGTACATAAATTCAATGCTTAATCAAGAGTGTATATTATGTATATAAGATCACTTACAGTAATATGATCATGCTTATTAAATATTGCATGGTAGAGTTAAGTAATTAACAACATTTTGAGAAGCTCAATTGTTGGATTTCATGTTATGTCAGGCAGTTATACAGCGATTGAATGAACTGCGTGACAGACAGGCAACTGGCCAGCTCAATTGTTAACTCAGCTTAAAATTTGTCTCTTCCTTACAGGTACTTTGATACCAATGCTGTCCTTTCTCTAAGCACCACACTGCCTGCACCCTCTGAGGGTCTTAACTACCACTGGAGTTTTGATGAGGGTGAAGGTAAGAACATTAACAACAACTCTCTCTACCTTAAGCTAATTGTACTCTAAGTCAATCCTGCTCAACCAGTGTGCCTACATACCCCTGGAGAGAGGAGGGGGGGTTTGAAAAATGTTGGGGTTCAAGGGAGCAAAGGAGTCTACAGAAAATTTAGGTCAGTGGAAGGGGCCTGTTAATATTTCACAAGTCTGAGAGTTTTTTCTCAAGCTACAAAAACATGATTTTTCCCCATCCATTGCCCATGCATTTGTGGGCTGGGATCATTACTGATACTCAATATGTCTGTCCCTAGAAACCCATTGGGTAGAAGAGAGTTCAGAACCTAGGTTCTAACTGGTTGTAATGTCCAATAAATTTACAACTATGTGGTACTTCCTTTATCCTATATGAAATGTAGCTATTTTGATCACATCTATTGGTAATTCCACATTGCTCTCAACCTTGCGTAGCTGGGGAATTATCTTGTCGTAAGTTTCGTTTTTGCATACATGTAATCTTTAGATCATGTATCATATTCATCTATGTACTAGTCTTCTCTTGCACATGTCAATGTATTGTTTTTTTTCCCTCTCTGTTTACGCTTGACTGTCAGGAAGCGAAACATCAGACTCTGTAGGTGGGGTTAAAATACCATTAACAATGATGGGATCTAATAGACCAGAATGGGTACTCTCTGATGCACCTGTACCACCAATAACCCCTCCAAATGTTCCATCTGAAAGTGCTGAAAATGCCCCAGCATGGATGAAGTCCTTCTGCAGTGATATCATAGAATCTGGACCTCTTCAAAAGTAAGTGTTCCTCCCATTCCAAAAGAATAAACTTTATACAGGAGCTCTTTCTTTATGGTCATCAGTAATGGCCCCAAAACTTTAGTATATACCAACATTGCTAAAAGTTTTTCAAAAGTAATTGTTTTTCCATTCCAAAAGAATAAAATTCATACAGGATTCTTTCTTAGTAGGTGAACTGTGATGGCCCCAAACTTAAGTATATACCAAAATTGCTAAAAGTTGTTGTGATTCTTCCATTCCAAAAACAACAATTCGTATGGGATTCATTCCTTTAATAGCTCATCAGTAGGGTAATGCCCTCAAAACTTTAGCATATACCAAAATTGGTTCCCTGGTAGTTTTCAACTTTTGACAATCAAGCAATTGTTCTCAGAGTTTTGAGAGTGATACACTTTACAACTGACCGTTTTATAGGGGAATTAAATTCTTTAGGGCGACACCAAAACACTTTGATATTTAGAAGCATGTGCGACCATTTCTTTAACGTTCTAGCATATTTATGGGAATAATGATGCCTTTCATATCAGGAGAAAATGTTACAAAATTGTGATTTCTGGGAGGAGTTGTCTTTGTCTTGGTAAATCGAGTCTTAATTCTGGACAGTTGTCATGCTGAAATGCTAGTCACATCTCATTATGTATGTCATCCGAAGCGTTATGATTATAATACTATGAAAAAGTACAAGAAACTTAAAATACAATTATTCTGGTGATCTCAATATGATAATGGTCAATCATTTCTCTGAATATTAGTCTCCAAAAATAATTATATTTTTCGTGTAATGAGAACACCAGGCTTAACATATAATTATTAAAACGTTGATATCTCGTCAACAGTATGTCCAATTTAGTTCATACTTGTTATGGTGATGTAACTACATAGTAGGTATATGATCTTTGCTACAACTTTGACCTGATTAATATTCCTGACTTGGTGGGTTTAATATGAAATAGTCAAAAACAGTATGTAAACACAATATCTCATCAACCACAGGTTGAATCAATGTCATACTTGGTAGATAGATGCCCCATGATTGACATAGGTAGTGGTCAACAGGTGTCAAGATTTGAAAACCTTTTAAACATGATAACTCCAAAGTTAAAGCTACAATAAATCTGTCAATTCTCCAATGGTATGATTATATTTTGGTGAACATATTTTGGTCAAATTCAGTTTTGTGAAGGGGCTCTATCAGTCTTTAACAGAACATACTGTCAGCCAGGAAAGTTCAAGGAAAGTTGATATGTAGCATTGCTTTAAGCACAGTCAAGTTGCATTAGCCAGATTTGCCCTCTGAGCTTCAACAGGTTATCTCAATTGGTGGCAAAATTGGTTCAATCGTGTTTTATTTCAATTGGTATCAAACTGGCAATTTGTTTTGTGATGTATACCAGATGACTTGTAGCTTGTCAAATATTTCATAATGCATGTAAACAAATGTCTGTAGAGCTCAAAGGGGTTTGTAAGCTCAAAATTGGTAACAGAAAATATCTTTTAATCATGCAATCTATGTGTCTACATTAAAATTGGAATAAAAATTCTATACTGTAAAATCCTTACCAGTGAATTAAATGGTTGATGCTTTGTCAACATGATAACTGATTCCTGATACCGTCCTTTACATGTTGCCGCATTTAATAGTCAATAGATAATCCTCTTCATTTTGGTGTGCACAAGTTCATGTATATTAACATGTATGGCCTACCACACTATGTTTATTTGGGCATTGGAACCACTCAAAGTTTTCGTTTTCTGGTTGTTTATTTGTCTAGGCCTGGATACAGCTAAAACAATGAAGTATTTTACAGTTTACACAGAGAGACATATGTTCTTACTAGTAATCATGTTTTGAGAGCCACCACCGATCCATTACTTTCATCTGATGTTATTGTAAATTAAGTTATTCCAATTTTATGCATCCGCCAAACCAACAAGTTTACATCTTGTATCTTCTAGGCACTGTCCCCTTGGTGATTCAGTCCATCTCAGATATTATCAACAATGCCTCGATGACGTCTTGCAGACTGGATCCACGGATGCTGCGGTCAGAGCTGTGATAGATCTCTCTGATCTCTGTGAATCAACCCTCGGTCTCTCTTTCTGGCCAGCACAGTCACTCTGTAACCAGTTTGGAGATGAACCGTTCCCTGTTTGGATCGGAGATGACTGCTCCAAGATGTGCTTGTTTGGATCTAGACATCGAATCGACATTAATGTATGTGTTTGTAACAGAGGATACTGGGGAACTATGTGTGAAAGTGTTTGTCCTGGTGGCTCAGTAGCACCTTGTAATAATGTGGGTATATGTAACAACGAGACTGGTCAATGTAATTGTCCATTCAACTGGCGAGGGGATGATTGTTCTGAATGTGCCTCAGGCTTCAGTGGGGAGTCATGCGCGGTGTCATCAATGTACCCCGAGGATGCCCTGCAAATAAGTGACAGGTTATCAGTGGTAACCACATTCTCACAACTAACAACTTTATCAGGAGTGAATTTTTATCACAATGTTGTTGGGGAATATTATCTCATTGTAATATCTGAAGCTAGGCTTATAATCCAGGCTAAATTTGTTCGATGTTACGATGGTTATTCTTGTATTAAATACATCGGTATACGTTTTGGAGATGATACCCATGGGTATGGCCACATCACACTCGGTGGTCCAAGTACATTTGATGGAATGATTCGTGTAAGCATCAATAACAAATCCACTGACCTGAGCTCAGTCATAGAGTTTGGACAAACAGGTTACAGACTTGTAAGACTTTCTTTCCAAGAAATAGGCTTTTATGGTCCAGACAACTTCCAAGCCATTATAAGAGTCCAAGCAACATACCTTATCATAAATACTCATGTACCTAGTGAACTTTGTGGTATTGCATCCGGTTTGCTCGTAGGAGGGTGTTGTGATGAATCCACCACACCAGATGTCCTAGTGCCACTACCATCAGGACTCTGTACATTACCGAGTCTCATACAGGAATCCTCTGCATCAGACGGTTCATCTCATTCGTTTCCAAGAGATGTCGGTGTTGAATTCAGAAACTTGTGCAACCATGATGAGATTAGTGAGAAGGAGGTTGCATTATATGTAGACCAATGGAAGGTGCCAGAATGTGACACAATAATTTTATATCCCCACACTGCAGAAAGGGTTCAATCAGAGAGTAGCTTTACATTGTATTTCGACGAGACAGCGATATACACCAGGCATCCGTTACTATTGGGAGAAGCTGATGGAGATATTTCATTGGAATTTTTTATCAAGCCAGGAGATGCAGCTTCTCTTGATGGTGTGGTGCTGTCATTTGCTCACACTGTCGATTTTGCAATTTCAGTCCAAAGAAGAGTGTCTGTTTTTGTAGGAAAAGAATCATACCTCACTGACTTGATGCCACCGCTGAATTCGTGGTGTAAAATTGTACTCACGTATAAAGATAATGGAGATGCAAGTTTGTATTTACTTCCATCTGAAGGAGTTGTCAATCGTTTTGACGTCATCATTCAAGCCGGCCTATTCAAGAGTCCAGGTCACCTATCGCTAGGACTCTGGCAACCAGGTTCAAATACAAATGGTCAACATGCTATGCCATCATTTGCTGGGGCTGTTGATGGCCTGAGGGTTTGGAGCAGAGTTATCAGCCCTGCTGAAATACCGGCCTTGTGGAACAAAAGAATACCAGATGATACAGATGGATTGAGTCATCACTGGCGTTTTGATGAAGGAAGTGGAAAAGTAGCCAGTGACTCAATTGGTGGTATAGAATTGGTAATGCCCGGTGATCCTTGGCAAACTTGCCAATGGTTGCCCTCCGATGCAACAGCTGAAGATACTGAATCAACTCTCCCAGGAAGTCCTATTTTCAAGAATGCAACATTGCAGGAGAATGCAGAGAACCTCTGTGATAGATTATTGCATCATGGGCCATTAGCTTCTAATTGTGGTAGTCTACCAGTTGGCATTTCAGACAGTTACTTTATGCTTTGTCTAGAGACAATTGCAGCCTCTGGTAATCTTGAAGATGGATATTTAATTGCTTTTGGATTTGCAGATATCTGCCAGGTAGCGTTGAGCATTTCCAAGTGGCCTGGTCTTCCTCTCTGTGATGAAGCGCCAAAACTAAGAGCTGGCACACAATGTAGACAGAGCTGTGTATTTGGTGAACTCACTCATTTTCAAGAGCAAGACGACTGTATTTGTTATGATGGATTCACTGGAAAGAACTGCAGTGATGTTTGTCCAGGCGGTGAACTTTTGCCCTGCAACCATCATGGATTGTGTCAACTGGATGGCAGATGTACTTGTGAAGGAAACTGGGATGGTGACAATCAATGCAGTGTTTGCTCCGACGATTGGTATGGTACGGACTGTACATTAAGGGTTGGAAGTGGAACAAATGTTCAACGTGTTTATTACACATCCACTGTATCTGCCTATTGCTATTACACCGTATATGACGATATCAGCTTCTACTTTGGGGCAGTCGGAGAATTCTGGTTAATAGTGTCTTCCACATTGTCCATTCAAGTCAGGCAAGTACCATGTTACACACATGCCACCTGTGTGAATGCAATTGCACTTAGACTACCCTCTGAGGATACATTAGTCATCCATGCACCGTACACTGTGGGCAGCTCAGCTGTGATGTGGCACAATGATGTCATCTTGGATGTTGATTGGACAATCATCAACATAGACGCTCATTGGTACATCGAAGTAGTCTCTCAAAAATTAATGGTCTTAAGAGATAGAGATGACCCACATTTGGCCATCTTTGTGCGCCTGGTCGATGTCTACCTTGCTGTTTCAACAGTTGTATCCCCTGAAATTTGTCAAAGTGTGCAAGGCCTCTTTGGAAACTGTGATGGTAGTGCAGGCAACGACCTTTGGGATGTACCACCCACTAATACTTCACAACATGACATAAATACTGCAGTAGCAGAGACATGGAGGGTATCGGTGGATGAGAGCCTATTTATTCATGACTACAAGTTCCATCATGAAGTCCTGATGCCATCTGGTGGTGTTTATAGCCTCCTCCTTGACAATACTGGGGCCCGGTCTAATCCTGTGACATTTAATGATGGTAGAAAGACTGTGGTTGATTTCACCATTGATTTTAATATACTGATGAAGGCAAATGGGGGTGTCATACTATCCATGGGAAATAACTCAAGTTTTTCAATTATCAGTGATACAACAGTGATGATATTTGTCAGTGGTATTTACTACGACACAGGGATTAGTTTGTCAGTCGGTATGTGGTATCGACTTGTAACTGTTGTTTCAGGGAAAGAGTTAACAGTGTATTGTCAAAATGGAGAGGTGGTTTATTCTTACACTGCCATGCTTCATCATGCATGTTATTTGGAGGAACACTCATTGATGTCTTTGGGACAGTGGTTACCTACTCCATCTGATGGCACCATCAGGCTAGACAACCCTTTCTTTGGAGAGATTGATGAATTCCGTATTTGGGATGAAGCTATTCCACCAGCATTCCTTCAAATAAGTGAAAACAATAGTTTCTTCCCAAATATTAATGAAGTTGCACCCCTCATACTTTACAAATTTGATTCAGTGGTAGACTCCACAATACCAGACTTACTTTCAGACAACAGATTGGTGTACCCCTCTGACCCTTGGCCAAGACCATCTCTTACCTTCTCCAGTGCAGACATGGATCTCTTCATTGATCCACCATTTCAAAGGAATTCCATGAATGAGACCTTTGATGCTGTTATAACAGAAGTTTGCAGCAGACTATTCTGGACAAGGTTTACCTCCCAGTGCAGTGGCTTAACACATGACGTTCTTGTCTTTTACTTCCTCTCCTGTCAGAGGATGTGTTCAACTTCCAACAACTTGCATCAAGGTTTTGTAACTCTAATGACAGTTTCTGACTTGTGTGCCATCACTCGGTCTCCTGCAAATAACCCCAACGTATACTGCATTCTCCTGAAAACCCTCCAGCTACCTGAAATGTATCTTGAAGACTGTGATGCTTGTGTATTTGGAAACACTGAAGATCAGGATACATGTCTCTGTCAACCTGGATTCACCGGAGTCAATTGTGATCGTGTTTGCCCTGGTGGTATTTTGAGTCCATGCAGTGGTAATGGAGTATGCCGTCAAGATGGGACCTGTCTCTGTAATGCCAACTTGAGAGGTGATGCCTGTACAACATGTAGAGAAAACTGGATGGGTAAAGATTGCACAGTACCAAAAGGTGGCTTATATGAGATGACAGGGCGCAAAAATTTGTATCCTAGAGCTTCTCTTGGAGGTTTTCTTTACACCTTTGAAGCAGCTGGTATCTACCTGACCACCCTTGGGTATTACACACTTCTTGTCACAATGAATGGTGACCTTAAAATTGACATTCGCTACTCATACTGTGGCTGGGGTGATAGATTTGTGACATGTTATGATCTGGTCATCATTGAACATGACAAGCATGAGCTCATGCTACGTGCACCACTAGATGACTTGAATCTAGAACCATACATCTGGGTGGACAAAGAACTTGTGGAAGTAGACAAGAAAAAGAAAATAACAAGTCAGTTCATCATATCAGTTCATACAGCCGTACAGTACAAAGTTGAGATAAAGAAATATAAACTTGACCTGATCATTACTTCAAACAGAAGGAACTTGGATGTACAGTTCCTGAGCGAAAATAAGTTTTGTGATGATTACTACACCAATGGTATCCTTGGATCATGTAAGACTGTAGAGTCTATTGGTCCTCTAAACTGTACTGAGCTGAACACTGGAGGAAAGTCAAGCAGCAAGAAAGCAAGCAAGTCTAAAACAAAGAGTAAAGAAGAGACTTGGACCTGTTGGACTGAAGCATCACAAGAAGATGTGGACCTCTTTACAGGTGTCCATCACCATCAAATAAGCTTCGGCATTAATTATGAAAAGTCATGGCTTCTCCAATCTGTTGGGCTTCAGGGCTTTTACCTCCTCTTTAGTAACAGCGAGTTGAGCACATCACCGATGCATTGGGGCACGGAGGGTTTCACTCTGGAAATATTTGCTAACATCGACACTTATGGTGGTGTGCTTTGGTCATATGGAACAAAAGAAGATTCTGTTGTTGTTATTGCAGACGAAGATGGCATCAGAATATCTAGTCGTGGCATTGCACATCAAACTAAGCTGCAGTTGACTCAGTCTGTATGGCAGGCCATCTCATTTGTCTGGCGTCCATTCCATGGTATTCTTGAGGTTTATACCTTTGATACGGATGATATTGCAACAGTTCGTGCAGTAGAACTACATTCCATGGCTTTTAATGATGGAGGCATCTTTGCTGTAGGTCACTCTTGTTGTGATGCAACTCTGCCAGGACTAAAGGGCGCGATTAATGAAATGAGAGTATGGAATCGTGAGACTAACCCATCTATGCTCAGTCAGTCTTTGTACTTCCCTGCCCAAGCTTCCAATCCTGACCTTATCCATCTGTGGACCTTCAATGAAGGGACTGGTCAATTGGCCCATGATCTAGTCGGTGAAAATGACTTTGTTTTTCCAGATTGGAAAAGACCATCATGGAGAGTCATAAGTGATAAACAAGATGACCATGTCAAATTACCATTGCACATCCAAGACTTCACACAGCAAACCCTTGGAGAACAAGCTTTGGAGAAGTGTTCATCAATATTTAAACAGGGAGACTTCTACGAATCTTGTCTAGATATTGGAAATTCATTATTTTCAACTCATTTCACCAAATGCCTGGAGGATATTTGGGCTCAGCAAGATCTCGATGCATCAATCGAATCGGCTATATCTTGTGCTGAGCTCTGTTATCTGGAACATAATAGCAAAAGACAGTGGGGCGACCAGTTCTTCTGTCGGGAGTTCGGAGATAGAGATATTCCAGACTGGATGGTACACAAATGCAAGGGCGCCTCAAAAGGATCGGGAAGTAAGCAACAGCAAGGGAAGGCATCCGCAGCAGAAGGTGACGCTAACTCAAAGACAACTTCAAAGGAATCGCCAGGAGGGGATGCAGCTGAGGATAAGGATGAAGGCAGACGAAAGAAAAAGTCAGCAGAGAGACAAATTGAAGAGGAACTTGATGCCAATCACGCTTTTGAGGCAAGTAATCTAGTGGCAGTCGATGTACATGATGAAGATCGTGAAAAACGCAGTCGCAATGTAAGAAACTCTGAAGAATTACCAGAGAATCATCTTCATTTCTCCTTAGGGTATGGTGGTTATATCTTGGTGGCATTTGTAACTGCTTTTTGCCTCGTGTTAACGAGCATTGTGTATTACCACGTTAAGTTTCAAGGAAGGGAGGAAGCTGCTATTGTTCAACCATAGTTATTGCTTTATTACAAATTTTAATTAACATTACGTAAACAATATTTGATGGGATGAAGAAATTAGAAAAAAGATTATTATTTGGTAAGATTTGAAATCTTAATGTTAAAACATTGTAATTTGAATTGTGATTGAAACTGTGCATTACTACTTTCTCTTGAACAAATTGCAGCAAAATTGCTGATAACTGTATGTGTTTACCCCAAATATCAAAAAAAAGAAAGTTATTAACATATTTTCACAACATTTCGTATGATTTACAGTCATATTCTAGTATTCATATATCTTTTGGCAAGAAATACACTACTGCGTCATTTTATTCAGCAAATTCGCGTACTGTGCACTGATAGACTCGGTAACTTCCGTGTTTACAAGTCAGATTGTTATCACTTGTTCGAACGCAATTTTAATCTACCCAACCTCAAGGAAAACGATTACAATTGAATACAATGGAAGAAGGAAACATCCACTATGTATTTGGATGTACTTTATTTCATCGGCTGAATTATGCGGTAATTTTTAGCGTATGCGCAGTTGGGGAATTTTTTTTTCCTTCGAGAGTTTTGAATCGAGACCTTTTGCAAGTACGTCTTAACCGTTGTCTTATAAAATAATATTATGCTCTTAAGCATCGCATAGTTGCGTTATATTATCCTATTTGTTTATCATTATATTCAAATATTGAATATGTCCTTTCTTCTCATTTGATCTCATTTGTTAAAACCTTCTTGTTTTAATATCTCATCAATTTAGTTTCTATTTATGGATAGTTTGTTTTGTATCTACATCGTCTGCTCAGTAAAATATCCAAAACTTTTAAATTAAAATCTCCCCTAATATTTTAAATGATATTACCTTTGATTTCATCTTATGACATAAAATAACGTTTGCATTGTAGATGAAATGTGATACTGGAGTAAAAAGCAATAAAGTTCAAAATTAAATGAGTTTCTTTTGTTTGGAATATTAATCGGCGTGAATGAAATTCGATCAAGAAAGGGCACAGGTTTCGGGGGTCGCCGA
The DNA here is from genome assembly GCF_037975245.1 of Apostichopus japonicus. NCBI lineage: Eukaryota > Metazoa > Echinodermata > Holothuroidea > Aspidochirotida > Stichopodidae > Apostichopus > Apostichopus japonicus. The sequence goes on from NC_092577.1 coordinate 2,197,630, forward strand.
GTAAGTGGGACGTGGCCTAAACTGGGCTCTTATTTATGAAGGGCGCTCGTTATGATTTCAAACATATTGGGATGATGTGACCCTGTAACTGCAAAGCCCCAATCCAGTTTTTGCTCTGTCGACACTGTTTTCTTCATTAAATATAGCGTTGCGCTGTACCATACCATCCAACAAAGTATATCCTATTACAGAAGTATGGTATGTGACATTAGGCACCATCCATGCAATGTTGATCGACCTACGTCGAATTAAATGAAATACCGTATCAATCGATACATATATTCAAGGGCGGCGGAACCAGGGGGCACGTGCCCCCCCCCCCACTTTTCCTTAGGTTAAAAATGTGCCCTTTTTCTACATAAAAATTGAGGTGTCTCAAGTTAGCAAGAGGCCAGGGAACCAGAATGAACACTCGGGAAGGGCCGTTTCCGGCCATCTGAGGGGTTTGTAAAACCCAAAATTTTCTTGCACGCTCCGCTCCAACCGATGGTGGCGCTCCGCCCAGATAGTCTAACGTATACAACTTTGCAAATCCTGGCTACGCCACTGACTTATTAATGAATTTCTGTGGGTCAAACTCAAAGCTATTTCGAATGGAAAAAAAATTTGTTAAGATATTAACAAGAAATAAACTCAAATTCGGAAGATTCCTACATTAGCAACTTGCATGATTTCACCTCATTTTGTCTCAAAAGAAAACTTGTTCCTTGTTTCCTAATTTGCACATTGGATATTGCAGTGCTAGTATGCATATTTTCCTTGAGGGGGAGGGGGGGGGGGCGTTGATGGAGTGATGTGTATACGCAAATAAGATAATACAATAAGAGTTAAAAAGGGTACTAAATATAAGGCTGCATTAGTCCAATTGAATTTCTGCAAAGTGCCCTTTGCCCAGATTAAAAGTACTTCCGCCGCCCTTGCATATATTGCTGACATGTAATCCATTCATTTGTAGTTCTGCTGTCCAGTAGCGTAGCTAGCACATGGGGGACACTGCCCGGAAAATAGGAGTAAAATCTGGAACGCGAAGAGGTGAAAATAATGGTGGGGGGGGGGGGGGGGAGAAGGATGAAATAGAAAGGATTGGAAGAGAGAAAAGGAGAGAAAATTAAGAGAGATTGCAAAAGGGAAAGCAAGGGCACAAGGTATACAGGGCGTGATTTCACAAGGGACGTTGATTTTGATGCAGTCATTGAAAATCTTCGTAAAATGTCTCTATTTCGGCGAATGGTAACTCAGACTTAGTATTAATAGTTGCTCACTGATGATTCAAACATCTGTTGGCGGTACAAGAAAGGAAACAAATTTGAATACCCTGATGTGAGAGATATAAATTGCCCGTAAACTTTGACTGTTCGTTTACTGTCTTACATATTGACCTCGCAACTTCTAGGAACGAATGCAGAAACAAATCAAGTTCAAAACTTGAAATTGGAATCAACACAATGAACCAGTAATTACTCCATGATGTTACGTGCAGAACGTATTGTCTTACAACGTTTGATGTAAGTATTTTTTTCTTTTTTTCTTTTTTTTTCGACACTGTACACGAATAACGTTCAGTGTAACTTATGTTATAAACAGTGTGTATAGGGCTATACATTACGACTAATTATAAATGTGTCAGTTTATAACAGCGTAGAAAATAACAAGGGACGTAGCTGTAGGGGGGGGGGGGCTGTGCCCCAAACAAAATATAAAATAAAAACATGAACATATAAAAGTCTGTCTGTCTGTCTCTAGACCCCAAAAATTCAACAACAAAAAAACAATTGCTGACAACTGTACTCCATTCCAAACTACCTATTTAAATTCATCAAAAACCGGGAATCCCCTAACACCCACCGACCGCCAATTACGCCTCGGTGTCAATATGTTACATAAAGTACTAACTGAAAAATACAAACCCAACCTCATCATTTGTCTATTAGATGGACAGAACTGCCCTGAACAACTGACCCAAACAGCTAAGCAAAATATTTCTCCATTTGGGAGAGATCACAGATTTAATGTTTCTACACACACAAGGGTGGAAGACTTGATGAAGTCTAAATCATCAACGAGCCTTTTATTTTTTACAATGTCTGTTCTCAGTTGAAAGGAAATTATTAATGTATTTTGCAAATGCTGGATCAAAGTGTCGAAGCCCTTTACGTTTCAGTGTCAGCACGTACTGTTAACATTTACTTTACATTGAATTATGAAAAAGAAAGGAAGAAGAAACTGAAACAAATTTTGATTCTAAATCAGATTTACAAAGTGACAGCTCCCTGACACGACATGGATATCTCCCAAACAGAACAAGATTTTATCTTAGCTGTTTTTTTGGTAGTTCTTTACAAAAGAATTTATCATTAGTATCAGTCAAAGATAATGGTTGGGTTTGTGTCCTCTTTATAATCAGTCACAGGGGCGGCGATTTGTTTCAAATATTGGGGGGGGGGGGGGCATTTGCTTGGGTTTAGGCGCGTATAGCAACTTTCATCCCCAAAATTGTTCGCGCGCTTCGTGATTTTTTTTGTATATAGACCTATATATATAACAAAAAAAAGTACTTTCGGGTGACGTCTTTTGGTGATATATAAGTAACAAATTGTGACACGATTAGACAGGCGCGTAGCATGGAATTTGCCAAGGGAGGGGTGAAAATTCGGGCAATATGCTGAGAATTTTTCGGGCACCTACTGAAAGAAAAATAATGTATGGTGTTTTTCAATGGTTAAACTGATATTATTATGATCATCATTATTTTAACGACTTCCCCAATAATTGTAACCAATATGGAAGGGTAATAACACGCATAGGTGTATGAGGCGGGGGGGGGGGCAGAGTGCCCCCCCCCCCCGCTTTAGAGGAGCTTTAGAGGCAGCTTTAGAGGAGAAAAAATATATGTATATAAATATATATATATATATATATGCAGTAGCTTGCCCGAATCTCTTTCAAATTTTTGACCGACAATTCCGTGGAGAGCGTTTTGTGTTGTTTTGTGACATTAATATTAATTAGTTCTAATGATTTTCTTTATCTAGCATCATAATGCCCGAATATTTCCGTGTAACACCACCGATTATCGACATCTTTGCCCACAGAAAAAAATGCAGTCAACAGTTTTTCTAACTAGTCAACTGTATACCTGGCCATCCCCGACATGAGTGTATATAAGAAACATTTTCTTTTTCATGGATGGTTGGGGGGGGGGGCAGTACAGGTTTATCATATTCTTTGTTATTTTTTATACTTTTTTGTGAGACAAATTGCAGTCTCACCCGACATAGCGACAATATCCCGCCTACGTGTCGTTGAACAATGTATGTTTTTCTGGAGGTAGCTGAGTACTGTGTTAAAATAATAAATACGGTAACTAAATAGGAGCTTCAAAATATACGTCCTATTTTTCCCCTTGAAAAAGTGATGTTACCATTTTTTCTTCTTCTAATTTACCAAATTTTTGGGGAAGTGTAAATTTCTAAAACGTGAGATTATAAAAAAAGAATGTTTAGATGCAACTTGTAAGGCCTCAGAAGTGCCATTTCCGGCAATCTGAGAGGCATTTATTGCCAAAAAATATCTTGTACGCTACACGCCAACTGATGGTGGCGCTCCGCTTCGATAGTGTCACGGGAAATTTCAGGCACAAAGTTTCTGCCCCGAAACTGACATGGTCCCGTACGCCTATGATAACACGGTATATGATTGTATGCTATTGGCATGCGGTGTAATAACCGATATATGCCTATATGATATGCACATTAAGATGTTGAACGCGCGTGGAGCGCGCGAAAAATTTTGGTTATATTTTTCGGGCAAGTCGTTTCAGCCCCCCCCCCCCCCCCCAAATCAAATTGGGCTCCTATACGCCTATGAGTTGGAACATGTTGTGTGTAGATATCAATTGACCTATCCACATCAGAATGAAAGCTTCTCTTAATAATTTAATTGCCTTTCTGTACTTTGTTGTTAGCCATGCAGTGATCCCCTCAGGAATACAAGCAAGAATGAGTAAAAGTAATAAATATTTAAGTACAGTTCTTTAAAGTTTTCAATTATTTCTAAAGGTGCCTGTAAAGGTTTGCATATGTTCTATTTAGGTAGCAGATAGTATAAATTGTGCTATGGTTTGATATAGTTTGGGATGTTCCATAAAACATATTTAGAATTGTGTGCCATTACTTTTGGGCATAATATTTCTGCTATTTCATGGACCAATAAAAATCATTAATGTTATCATTCCAGGTTATGTTTTTGTTCAGTCCTGGTTAGTTCAATATCTAAAGATTCGAAACTTGGTCAAATTATAAAAAAACATGATACAGATTGTTGTCTTGGGATTTTAACAATTTTCTGGCTAGGTCAAGAAATGTCAACTTCTGAAAATTTGGCGTTTTAGTGAGAGATCAGAGGAAGAAGTGAAACTGAATGTTGGCAAAATGTCATAGCATTATAAATGTACTATTATATTGAGAGCGAGATGGCCAATTGGCTAAGGCATCCGACTCGTGATCCAAGGATTGCTGGTTCGATTCCTGCCTAGTTCATTACATTTTGTCATTGGGCACGATGCTTTATCTCACTTGCCTCTCTCCACCCAGGGGTTGTTAAATGGGTTCCTGAGAGGTAACTCGTTATTGGGCGCAGTATATAACTGCAGCTGGCTGGAGGGATTGTCTCTGGCATAGGTTATCATTGACATGGGGTAATATAATGTCAGTAAAGCGCAATAAATATCAAATATTATAATTATTATTGCCTATCAAATTCACATGGTCAGTGTGGATTTTGGTGTGAGTGAAAAGTTACTTGCTGTAAGTGGAGATCTTTAATTCTTAATATTGCAAGAATGATATTAACTTGTAGAAAACTTGTACTTTCAATGCTAAGTAGGCCTTTAGTAGGATTTGCAACAAGTGTGTAGTTTTCGGCGGAGATTAAAAGAGACCTTCAACAGATGTTATTCATATATTGAGAGCTACTTTAAACCACAAACCTCCAAAAGGGTAGTATTGACCAGTGGTACATACACTTGGCATGTGGCTTTTCCCATTACAAATTCTATTGTTTTCGGGTGTGGATAAGCTATATTTTAGGTCAGCAGAGATAAAATTGTCAGAATCTTCCAAAGAAAAACAGCTTGTCTCAAGAATTGTTAACTTTGAGAAAAGTTTGTAATTGTATCATCACATTGTCTCACAATCACAATCAAGTAGAACACAGTTCACGTTGAGTATTAACATCTTAATTTATTGCAATACATAGTCATACTGTACAAGACAGACGTAGGACGAGATGTCCAAGATTCCATGTTGCCAGATGGAGAGACAGGGTGAACAAGGACGAGCAGACGGCATGCTTTAACTTATATACCAATATGCACATACACAACGTAATAACATACAGGTGCAGATTCTTCAATGTTTGCACACGTGTATCTAATGCATATTCAATAACATTACAGCCTCCATGTACGGGACATTGTTGATCGCCTTTCGACCTGGGTATCCAGGCGCGTATCCAGGATTTTCTAACCCGGGGGGCGCGAATTACTATCTAAGCGGAGCGCCACCATCGGTTGGCGCGCAGCGTACAAGAAAATTTCTGGTTTTCATAGCCCCTCAGATCACCGGAAATGGCACTTCTCGGGCTTGAAAATGACCAACCAGATGTACACTTTTGCTTGAGAACCAAGTTTTACCCAATAGTTTTTTCCATCCATAACCTTTTTCAAGATTGTCACCAGTCACACATCATGTTCGACCTCATCGTATCTCCTGTAGATCATTGCTTTTGTAGGTAATTCTACGTAACGGCCCACAATACCCGTCAGCCCCACTTTTCAAGGTTTTAAGCCCATTATTTGTTCAGAATTTACATAATAAATTCACTTCAAAACATACCGCTAATGTTGCACAAAATTTCATCTATGGACAACCACCAATATAGAAAAAAAACCTTCAAACCCAAACAGACCGGTCAAAATTGCACGAGTAGAGGGAAGTATAATGAAGAATGTTGGTCAGGGAATTTTCGAAAATTCCGACACAGTTAATTTATTGGTGTAGAAATATTGCAACCTCTTATAATGGCTTTTACAAAACTTGGTTGAAGGAACAGAAAAATAGCAGATATTTCCGATATCAGGTATATCGAAACCGAACACTTCACTCATAGGCGTAGGTCCTGTAGGAGGCGGGGGCTGCAGCCCCCCAATTGTTTTCCCATTTTTTTCGGGCACCTACTGAAAGAAAAATAAATAGCAATGAATAGCTTAAAATGATCTCCTTGGTAATTGAAATAAAGTTGTAAGCTTGGCCGACATTACTACTGTAAAAGAGAGTTTCGACATAAATGGATCTGTATGGTTTTTCTCCATCTACATAAGACATTTGGTTGTTTACATTAGCATCCGGCGGTATACTGTGCAACTTTGACGGACCGTAAGGTACACGATGCCATACAATGTAATGAGCGATCTTGCCTATATGATATTGGCATCGACATGTTGAATGCGCGCTTTGCGCGCGAAAAATTTTGGCTTTTTTTTCGGGCAAGTCATTACAGCCCCCAAATCCAATCTGGCTCCTACGCCTTTGACTACACACATTGACAGTTTTTGAGGCTGTTCATCGTGGAACATGCATTTCAATGCTCATTGATACGATGTTATATCTGCTCTTTGCTTTACAAATTCGAACAGGCGTGTAGCGAGTAATTGCCAAGGGAGGGCGAAGCCTGTAGGCAAACTATCTAAGCGAAGCGCCACCATAAGTTGGCGAGAAGCGAACAAGAAAAATTTTGGCCGAAAATGCCTCCCAGATCGCTGGAAATGACACTTCCCAGGCCTTGTAAATTGCATCTAAGCATTGTCTATTTTGAAATTACTAGCGATGTCATAAAGAAAATTTGCTCGGGGGGGGGGCGGTCGCCCCCTTCCCGAAATGCGTTATGTTCGAGTTCAAGTACATTAGTGAGAGAGGAAAAACGGAAACGTCAAAAATGGAGTTGTCGGGGTAAGGGGTAGGGTGAGGCGCACACCCCCTCCGTAATCCTTGATCTGTCACTGGCTACCCTGTGTATATAATAGGGATCTTTCTCTTCCCGAGGTCTTGGCTATCTTCTCCTCCCTCCTTTTCTCCTTTTTCTCTCTTTTTTCTTTTTCTTTTCCCTTCCTTCCTCTCCTCCTTTTCTCTTTTCCCCTCCTTTTCCCTTTTTTCTTCTCTTTTTTTTCTCTCCTCTTTTCCTTACCCGGGGGGCGCGCGCCCCCAACGCCCCCCCTGGATACGCACCTGGTATCTTTACATAACTGGAAAAACATTCAATAATCGGCAAAATATTATTTAACCTATCCCACAATGTGAAAAGGAAGACACATTTATCTGAGGCAGTCCTATATATACAAATACCGTATTCTCTCCTCAAGAATCGATATTTCCAATGGCAGGCAACCTGACAATTAAATTGTTACGTTGAATTTCTCATCTCCATATCTTTTCCTTCATTCTATGGAACCCGACAATGGAAAACCTATTTCGTTGTCTAAACTAAGTTTGTTTGTTGTTGTCTAAACTAAATTTGTTGCGGCTGTTTTACCATGTTTTACCATGCTGTTGCTCAAACTCACGTTGATGTCTAAAGTTCCGTTGTCTAACTTACGGCGTTGTCTAAACTTACGTCGTTGTCTAAACTTACGTTGCTTCCGTCGGCGTTAGTTCAACAATTGCTCAATCACGTGATGTAATACATAGGCGTTTCGTACGAAATTCAACAAACATCACCGGCGCAGGAGAAAGCATGGTACGTAGGCTGCTACCACTACTACTACTAGGCTTACTACTGTTACACCTTAAGGCTTGAGCAATATTCGTACTCTTACTACTGATACTTTAAGCCTACTACTACTAGACTCAACAATGAAATATTCTAAACAGTCTAGACTACCCACATATCCCAATGGTGAAATGGTCAAACATCAGCAACAAGTTTACAAAGCCTCGATTCTGCCTCTGAGTAGATCTCCGTATAGATGATGTGATGTCCGGGTACGGAGCTGAAAAACCGACTAAAAGTTGAAGACGGACACGAATATCCGTAATATAAAAACACACACTGACGAAAGTCCGTAGTAAAGTAATAATACAACTTGTATTTACAGAGATATTTACACCGTTCGTCACAAAAAAACACGAAAAACAAGGAAACAAAATAACTGTAGAATGATACACTCTAAACGCTAGCGAAAACACTAAAAATACCCGACATCATATAAACGTACCCGTAGGTCTTAACTGGTGATATTTTGACTCGTAAATACCGTGTTGGCTTTTAGGCTTTCAACACCCGAAAACATAAAAATAACTTTTCTATGGAAGGCCAAATAAGCAGCTCTGCCACTACAGGTGATGTGTGACGTCACAGCGGAAACCTTTCTTCAAAGCTTAACATGCCATGTCATACTTTTCCTTTTGATCTATCTTTGAAACCTGAAATGTTCACTCAGCATCGACAATTCCCTGTGTTGGAATTTCATCAATACGCAACATTCTGTATTTATATACTATATATACTATATATATATATATATATAGTAAATCAATAAAGAATAACACACCAGATTCTTTATTGATATACTATATATCTGTCATACCACTATACACATTCATTTCTTATATATATCTATATCTATACATATATATATATATATATATATATATCTGATTATATATATATATATATACACATGTGCGTGTGTTTTACGTACCGTATACGCTATAAACCAACTACCCTGTTATATGTTCAACTATTTACAGGTATCTCGAACACTAATATGCGCTACACGGAATGGCTACACGAGCATCTAAGGAACAATATACACGATGGAAGATGTGATGACATTACAAAAATATAGAAAACTACTTCAGATGAGTCATATAGGCCTACCAGCATTACAGAGTAGAAAACATAGACCATGATTATTCCATCAAAATGAACAGTACACAATGCATGGAGGATGTGATGAATATAAAGTTAAACAACTTCAGGTGCTTTGTCAGCATTACATTATGCATATATATATATATATATATATATATATCTCTTTATATATTACACCGAATCACATCAGATGATACGGTATACCGGTATTACGTAATACTCCGATATACAAAACTATACACATGTTAAGATCATCATTAAGTAGGTTACAAAGAAAAGCAAACAAAATAATTCCTTGGTGGTTTAAAAGTTAGTAAAGATAGCGTTCATCAGTTCATATGTCATCATGGAAATTTATGGAAACAAAAAATTATCAAGAAATATATAGCTTGCAGATGAGTAATTTAAAGCTGTTAAAATTGCTTATAAATATATTTGTTTTGTTGCCATGTTACGGTCTCAAGTCAGACTTGAAGCAGTCTATGACAAGCTATATGATTATATATATATATATTATACATTTTTGACGAGTAGAAGAACATATTGGACCAATTATAACCAGTAACAGCATAATTTACATAATTTAACAGTACATTATACGGTTCTAAGTGCTATGCATGAACCGAGCATGATGTGTTACATCAGCATCAAGTGGGGGATTTACAGGCCAGAAGGTGTTAATCCCGCCCCTCCCCACCCCCATATATATATATACATATATATATATATATATGTATATATATATATGTATATATATATGTATATATATATATATATGTGTGTATATATATGTATGTATATATATGTATATATATATATCTATACGTATATATATATATATGTGTATATATATATATATATATATATATATGTGTATATATATATATATATATATATATATATATATATAAATATATATATATATATATATATATATATGCTCACTCCAGGAGCACTGCCCCACCCCTTCACCCCAATGAGATGTCTATAGCTATTGGCCGGCGTAATTGAACCAAAAAAGGGGACTATCTTTTTTGGTTTAGATCATTTGATACTTAGTCATTTTTTGGAAGAAAAAAAAGCAGACAAAACACGAAATATAAGTTAATCTTATTCGTTACTGATCTAAAGTCAATCAAATAAACATGAGTCAAGGCTTATGGTTGTTCGTTTATCGTATTAAGTTCAATTTCGGGTTCATCATTGTTAATTTTAAAGCTCATCAACCACAGTGCAATGGTTTTCAAACAAGGAAACGTATTTAAGAATGCCTCTCGATAGATTGAGCCAAATATGTTATAAATAACAGGATTTAAACCAGAATTGAGTAATGTACAGATGATTAATGGGTAGGGATAATTTCCTTGACCACTCATAGCTAGAATGATGAAAGTGTCAAAGATAAACACTAGACTCACGAAGACAAAAGAATTAATAATGACTGCTATTGTCACTTGCTGTTGCTGTCTAGCGAGATTTCTGTTAGACACATTTCCTCTGTGCAGCTCATGCCTCTTCCTTAACACAATAATAATCTTTAAATTAAGGATCCCTGTCCCAACAATGGTTACAAAATCGTAAAGAAATATGACAAAAAAAAGAAAGATCAGAAAATTAAAAAAAAAAAGAGGGATCGCAAGCAAAACAAATCCAATTACCAAAAGTAAAACAAAGACAACGGTAGCAATGAGTATCATAACAATTAAAAGTATCTTCCGGTTTTTAATGTGTCTTATTGATTGATTTATCGGATCGCTAACAACCTTGTATCGATCCCATGACAACAACATGATCAATGTACAGGAGACGATTTGAGCTGGAAATCTAATAAATAGCGCTAATAGGAAAAAGATATCAAAATTGATGTCACTAAGATATAAAGATTCTCCTCCCATTACTATATAAATAATCGAGGTATACATATCTATGAATGACAAAGGTATCAAGTAAAAATTCAACCGCATTTTCCTTAAAGAGGATTGTTTGACAACTGTGAACAAAAATGCACCGTTAGAAAGAAAGGCGAGAATTCCTAAAACCAATGATGTTACAGCATGGCCCTTCGTCTGAGTTACAGACATAATCCAACCTGGAATTGAAGCATTTGATTGAATGTATTCCATCACGCAGTATCTCGTTTCAATTCGTTAACTAGACATGGATCTCAACAATAGCATAACACGGACATTCCTTGGTCCAGAGAGTAACTCTTATGCAACAGAAGAAAGAACCACTGCAAAAAGAAGGGGAAAAACTCATGTAAAAAGGAAATCCGTTCTGTCATTAATTTTTCTTCCAGTTCCAACAGTGATTATTGTCATATCTGCTATTATAAGTATTCTGTTGATCAATTTGTCAATGAAACTCACTCCTTGTTGATACAATTTGATGGTATACTATATCATGTTACCGGTAAATCAATGAAATAGTGAGTACAATACAAATATCTATCTTTATATATATATATATATATATATATATATATATATATATATATATATATTTGTATATATATATATATATTTATTTATATGTATATGATGAGATATATATATATGTATATATATTTATATGTATATGATGATGTATATATATATATATATATATATACATATACATAGGAAGAGAGAGTGCGAGATACATTCATCTCATCGGAGAGTTCCCTGCATGTCATAAAATCCTCATTGAGCATGTAACTGCGCCACAGCTGCCAGTAATTAGGATAGGGCGCACCTGCAACACTGGAGACCAAGGTGTCTAATACAAGTTCATCAATATAATATGAGTTATTGATATGCAAAGATACTTACATGTCATTATTTCACATTAATCTCAGTTACCTCAACAGGTATAACATTCATGAGTATCGGATGAACTTGCTCTCACTCCAGCGATAAGTGTTGTTTCAACTTGCAATCAGGCGTTGAAGAAATATCCAACAAAAAGGACGCGAATTGATCATGTGTCTTTGACTCATTCAGTTCATGTATATATGATACAATGAATGAGTCTATATGAAACATATAATTGATAAATTTATGTCATTGTACGCAGTTTAGACAAATCGGTCCGCCGTACTGTTTCTTGCTTTAAGAACCAAATTCGAGTCATAGAGCGAGAAGATATTTTAGAATCCACTCCGTTTCCTTGTCGAAATATTATCACCAAGCTGCAAACACAGAAAGACGGTCTGCCGTAAAAACACTTTCGTTCTTTCTTTCTTTCTTTCTTTTGGTGTCCAAATAATAGTGAATTTGATTTTTATCTTTTACTTGAGCACTGGGTAGATAAGTTCTAAGGTGACTTTAGTTTTAAATCATAAAACGATGAACGATTCCGAGTACACCACGTCTTAAACTACCATTACGTGGTTTACACTCTTCAGTGTTGCTCCTGACAATTAGCTCCTTTCGGTAACATATGGTGTCTGTAAAAAGACCCAACCAACGTTCTTGGCTTTTTTCCTATATTTACCGCTTCCTTCATAAGGTGTAAAAGTTTACTCGAGTCGGTATTTGAATTTTCTTTTCGCCAATAATTTAATGTCCTTTTCTAATGAAGCATCAAAGAGTTTAGCACAAGCAGGTAGAACTTAGCTTTAAAGAATGTTCACGTTGGAGGCTGTTCTCAGATCACAAGACCGTAAGCTGCTTGCACTTTTCCGTTACGTTTTCTGCCCGCAAACTTGTTCTGCTATGATCTGAAGGTCGAAGCATCAAATTTCCTATTTTATTACCTAACCTTTAAGCAATATTTAATATCAAGAAAGCTTTGGTTACATATATATATATATATCTATGTAAATAGTTATGTATATATTTAATGATTAGAAATTAGATATATCTTTACATTATACACGTACCAGCAAGTTAAGTTCTCACTCGGTTCTTATATATGATAACTGTACCAAAGAACAGAAGATGTCAGTCAGTACAAAATGTAAGACTCGAGGCTTACAACTTCCTTCTCCTCATTTCATGAATATTCAGGCCATTAGGCCTACACACTGAAAACTCAAGTTTTACATGAGTTTTACATCAAAATAATGTGTGTGTATATGTTGGGCAGAAAGGGAACAGAAAATCGGTGGCCAGTTTCGGAGATCTTCGCCAGATGGAACAAAAATTTCATCATCAGTCGTTGACAAATGTTTTAGTCGGTTATGTTGTATTTTAGATTCAGTCACCCGGGAAAGAAATAGACCACTGCTACGGGTGTACGCCCCCCCCCCCTGTCTTTTTGAAGCCCACATAAACTACTTTTTATCACAATCCTGCGTTTAGAGCGAATAAGAGCTATATATATATATATATATATATATATATATATATATATATATATATATATATATATATATTCATATATATATATATATATTCATATATATATATATATATATATATATATATGTAAATATATATTTGTGTGTGTGTGTATACAGAATGAGTATGACTTACACTGATTAGGTACACTGGGCTCCTCGATTTGGTCTTGCTCGCCGGGCATTTGCTTCGTTTACGAGAGTGTCTGTCAGCAAAAATGTTGTGTTGGTGCTCACTTTTAACGTTTGACGGAAAATCCACCAGGAGTTCTACATTTGAGTCAGTTACGTTTCCTTCTTGCGCAACCTATGGCAATCATCCAATTGCCTTGATAAAAGGGTGAATATATCATACCCGGATGTAAAAGATATTGTTTACCTATTTATCTAGATCGTCGAAAAAAAAAGAACTTTACCCTATATTTGATATCAACTATAGCTTAACTTACATGTCCAATGGCCTTGCGGCCCTGTCCCACAGCTTCTGTAAAGGAAAAAGACTTTTTCCTTCAATTGTTAATTGTATTATGGGGTTGATTCCATGGCAACGAAAATCACGAGCTACGTTAACAATTTAGTTTACTATGACAGTGCCTTTTTTACCCTATTCGGCTTGCGTCATTGCGGAATAATTAAGCAACCACTTTCAAATGTTTGCTATTGCATGGTCAAGTATATTGTGCAAATTATGAATACAAATCATCGGTTGTAGTGAAGACAAGAGTTACTGAACATTGCTTAAATTCAACTCTTCTTGGTAGTGTTCTGTTAGGTTTCAGTTCTTTAACTCGGATATAAATCGGCATATGCATGGGGATGTGACGCGGGACACACTCAGAAAATAACAGAGAATCAAATTAGTTCAGTTTAGAGTAGACACTTGTAATTTATATTTTCTCAAAAGGAAAAGTAAAAACAAGCTATAACTTCTCCGCTCTGTCACCTTTCGTACCAAAAGTGAACTCGGTGCAAACAGGTGTGACGTCATTGTTGCACACTGATACATAATGTTTTGTTTTCCATTAAAAGTTACGTTTAATTTTATTCTACACAATCGGATGCATCCATAATATGAATGTACACAGGTATTGGTACTTTATAAACTTCACATCCCCATTAGACAAACTAATTACCTTATCCAATCCAAGGTCAAATCAATACACTGAAAAATAAAGCAAAACAAAACATTATTTGACATCACACCTTTTTGCTTCAAGTTCACTTTTGGTAGAATATCAAAAGAACTTCAACAGTCAATATCTCAAAAACGGTACATAGGAATTGAATGCAAATTTCACTGGAAGGCTTAGAATATGTTCCTCTGTAACATATCAAAGGGATATTGACCTGGACTATTCTTGTATGGCCAACTATCTCGAACACAATCGACATAAATGTAATGTCCAAGACAAGAAAAAAAGGTTACGGGTGTTAAATAAATACACTAAGAATGGGTTTTGCTGTTATTGCTGAGTTGAACAGAACGGGATTCGAGCAAATGATTAGAGGAATACAAATACATTGAAACTGAATGTAAATACTTGATGGCATGTTTGACGGTATGCCCAAAGCCCCACACCTTCCCAAGCAAACATAATAAAGTGTTATCAGTTCTGTACAACTTTTTCTCAAGTAATTCGTTCAATGGGCATTACACTGTTAGGCTTAAAAAGCGTAGAGTTGCACATTTGCAAGTTACGAAACTTTTTCATAGATCACTAAAAACCATATGTATTGGTTCAAATCGATAAACTGAAATATATATATATATATATATATATTTCAGTTTATCGATGTTTAGGCTCTGCTTTTATAGCATAGAGCACTCTTGCAGTCCTGACCCTTCCTTGTTATATATATATATATATATGCTTCTGTTATATGCATTATGTTATTCCAATCACTTTTAGTTGAAATATTGAACTTGATACGACATATTTGGCGTTTTTTACAACATCTCAAAACCAAACATCAGTGCATAAGATAACCTGATATGTTTTTATAGTGTTGTATAGTCCAAGCGTATTTAACACTGCTTGCGCTAGACACATTATAAGTGGTGTGTCTGTCCTGTATGCAGTGGCGTAGGAAGGTATTTTTGAGTGGGGGGGGGGGGCTGAAGACTGATGGCCGGCCTGGGGGAGGGGTCTAAGGGGAGGGGGTGTCCCCCTCTCCTTTGGATTTTGTTTGCATTGCCAGGTGGCCTCAGATGCAATTTGGTGCAATATATATAGCACACTTCAACACCCACTCCATTTTGTAAATAATTTTGCATTTTCACTGGCCTTAGATGCAATTTGGTGCTCCAAATGAGATTTTTTTCTCATTTGGAAATGAAAAAGGGGTTTTCTGACTTGCGGAGCGGGGGGGGGGGGGCGGAATGATACTTCCGCCCCACCATATTTTTCACTGGGGGCTGGCGCCCCCAGCCCCCCCCGATTCCTACGCCCTTGCCTGTATGGTAAGCTAATAAGGGGCTATGTGGTAGGCTAATAAGTGGTAGGCTAGTAAGTGGTAGGCTAATAAGTAACTAAATGTTGTACGCTGTTGAAAATAATTGTAAAACTACAAGTTTTCTGTTCATTTGCAGAATTTCGTCTGTGCCAATACAGGAAAGTCTTTTTTTTTTATAGATTTACGTTATCTTAAAGAAATTTAGAGTTTTTGACAAACAGTTGTCATGGATATACAGATATCTATCCTCGTTCACTTTATAACAAAAACGAGGCATATATATTTCAACACGAGACCCTCCGAAAAAGCCGAACTTTCTTACGAAATAATATACGTAAGTTTTAACACATCAGATGGAAAATCGAGGACCACGACGAACACGACAGTTTTCCCGGCTTGCAGGTTCGCACACTCGAATCACATGAGCTAATTTGCGTCAAACTGTCAGACCTAGCAATCATACAACTGTTTGTAAAAATAATTGCCGATCGAAGACACAGATTTTGCAGATTTGAAGGTATGGTAAGATGACAAAATTTTGTAACACAATAAGGTTTAGGTGAAGATCGACTGCTGCTTACATTAGATAAATTATCAAAAATTACGTTCAGTTCGTCTTTATGAGCACACGGCACGCCTCGTGATAGGCTAGGCGTGCAATGTATGCTTACAGTAGACCCATGTCATGTTCATCATAAAAGGCTTAGTTGGCCTAATGTTAGTCTTGCTATGTACGACTAGCATATCGATCGTGGCTAGTCTGACGAAAACCGTGCAGAGGTACGTTAGACCTAGCCTATATGCCTAGAAGAAAAACACGATAATTGTTTTCGTCACATCAGTAGCCTACAACAATTACTGTACTTTCGTGTTGCGGTCAGAATCGCATGTTTGAAAAGATAATAGGGAAATAACTGGAAATGACATCGTTTCCTTTCTGAAACCAAAATGAACCTACAGATGGCTATACATTCAGGTCAGCGTACGTGCATGTGTGTTTTTCTCATTCATGAGTATGAATGAGGTCACAGGGTCAAGCAATAAAATGTTCTTACTGCAATAACTTGGCAACCACGGTGCCAGTTTCTTTTAAACTTGTATGGTGTTATTTTTTACATACTGGTGTGTAACAGTTGATACCATGCATACATGAGGCGGGGCTTGGAATTGACTAGTTAACAAACATTTTCATGCATGATAGTCTCAACATTACAGAATGAGTGATCATATGCACTTGGTGGATGGACAGCCCATAGTGAGTAGGCCTAGCAAACCATATTGATTTTGGTTCTCATATGATCTTGAATATTAATGATGCACAAAATTCTTCAAATTGCAAAAACATGGCAACCCTTTGGTATGGTGTTATATCGGTAGATAGCAAACATATAGTGATGAGTGTAGCAACCGATATCATGCATATTAATGAGCAGCCGTGCTCAGTAATGGTGACTTAAAGGGTGTGAAGACTCGCGCAAAAAGAAACGTCTAATGCCGGTAATTTGACCTAGTTTCGAATGAGGTGTAACAGAAGTGTGAGACACCCCCATCGATCCCAGAAAATACACACGGAGCTTGCCAACGTCGGTAATTAGACACTAGAGTACAGTCAGTACATACAGCTGCGGTCGATACACACAGCACAGTGTACTAACGATACAGCGATGGACATCTCATGTCCAGCTAAAGATAACAAGGTATCACGTTTCATTACTGTCTGCATTTTGTAGCGACACGAACAAAACGTCACTTGCAAGCAACAGAAAGTTAACTTCTTCAGATGGCCGCACGGGGTTTGGGGCGAGTCTTCAATGCCTTTAAAAAGTTTTCTGAACTCAAAAAAGGGAAAGAGTAATCATTACCTTATATGTGGTGGGTTCATGACCAATGGTGATTATAAGCTGCACCCTAATGATTTTGGTTCTCATATCACTGATTTATTGTGATCAAAAATTAAATCTCCAAACTCAATTACCTAGCAACGATAAAGATTTCTTCAAATTTGATATTGTGATATCGTTTGCACAAACTGATGTGCCTATATACAGGCTTCACTTGACATCATTATGAGAGGATTTGGCATATATTGGCTTAGCATTTTTCTAGTAAAAGTTTTACGTGAAGGAATTTGTTTTTCATGAGGCCAAAGGTCATCTGAGGTCAGCAGAGTGAAACTCTGGAAACCGTGTAAATAAATACCTTGCGGTATATATAGGAACCCCTGGTGAATAAAGGTCAAAGTAGGTTACTTGGGGTATTTTAGAGGTACCAGTCTGAAGAAAAAAATAAAGAAGTGAGAATTGCCTTGAACTCAAGCCTCCTATTTATTGCACAAATCAGCCATTACTGCAAGATCATTGTACTATTGGATATTTCTATTCAGCAATTAATACAGAATGTTGGTAAATGTTGTATCCAAAGTTGCTTTTCATATTGGCAAGTCATCACTACAGTAACTGATTAGACTTTCTGTTTAACAACTTAATTGATGTGAGCCAAAATATGCTGATAATCTAGCAGACCTAAAGCGGTGTCTTGAATCAGTATCTTACTAAGTGGATAGGATTCCTATACATAGTGTATAGAAGAAACCTACACAGCGACACTAAGATATAGTTTCATCATTAATGATGTGGTTGGCTTAAAGAGAATTTATAGAAATTTCAGTAGCTCAACAATGGTAACTTATTATTTATCATCACCCAAATACACCATTGATACAGAAACATTTAACCATACATTGTTTTATAACGGTAATCCGCTTTGCTGTATTACTTTAGTGACCTCAATTCATCTTTAGTTATTCTGCTTTGATTTCTTTCACATATTTTTCGTTTTATTCCAACGGTATTACAAGCTCATTAAAAAATATCGTGTTGTAAGTTGAAACAAAAACAATGTCTTGTTATTTGTCTTAATGTCATTTGTTCAAATATTAATAATCTACGTTATTGTACAATTAGAGCTGTAATGCCTCGGAAGCATGATGTCATTGTTGAGATACCCTTTGTAAATATATGAGTCAGTGGTTCCTGTTTCTATGCAACATTACCCATAAATATAGAGATACCTTGCATCAATATGCAAATAGAGAATGTTTCTGTTCAAAAGGCTTTGTAAATACACACCCACTGTCCATCAAATAACAGAAGGTTAATCTTTAATTAATAAAATGAAATACTGAGACAATACAGAACCTTTTTGTAAAATTAATTAATGGTACTGTCATTTTACAAGATAGATTGTAGGTGAATGATCAACTTGGGTAAGTAAACAAAGCATAAATGTAGTTGTACAGCAAGTCTCTGGAAACTATTTGAAAGAGATTTTTTAAGCAGTGTAGGCTCATAAGTGGTTGGCTAAGGAGTGGTTAATAAGTGGTAGGCTAATAAGTATTTCTTTTTTCTCTTCCATATACGTCACTTTTAGGGAGCTGCCTGGCAGACACGCTTTTCGATACTTAGCTTGCAAATGCATTTTTATTTTAATTTTCGTCAGTAGACCTGTACCGACATCTTGTTGAAGAGTCAAGCTCTTAAAGGTCAAGTACTTCAGTATATCAGTATTTATGAAGCAAATATATGACAGGAAAAGTCTTTGCATCATGTTAGGGGTGGGCGCACTCTCCTGTTCAAAATAGTGCCAGATGCTACACCAGTATAGGACAAGTTTGGCTGGCTGAGGAAAAGGGGAAGTGGTCTGAGATGACCATTCCCTCTTTTTGTATAATAATTAAGGGTACTTTGGCAACTTACAAAGAACATTTAATTGCAAGAAAATTCCATACATATACATTGTTCATCAATATTTAAGAAGACTCTGCCATCAGTCCATCCAGTATTCTCATTGCTATGTCTGAATGTGACCTTCGTTGCTACACCAAATCTACCAGCACCAAACTCGAGAGCGGTAAAATATCTAGTGGTGATGTCATGATGACGTCCCCTACGGATCCAAAAATTAGGGAGTGGGGGGCTGTTTAAACTTTGTACATGGCAAAGTGTCTACTTAATCATTCATTACTTGCAAAATTATCATTAAATTGTCTGACATAAAACGCGATCCAGATGTTATTAACTTTCTATGCGATCAGTGCAGGAATTCCCTCAGTTGTTTACTAAGGAAGACTGTGTAACTAACACACGGCCCCTTTAGTAGATTTTAGTGTATTGTTAACTGCTTTAATTTGGTTTTATGTTAAATCTACAGTGTCGTTCACCCTATAGCTTTACTATTTAACAAATTTGAACTTCTCCATTGCACCTTTACATGGCCAGTCAATACCTTACATACCTTTTATAACAAAATTACTGAAGCGAACCAACTGAAATACTGCCACACACTATATCTGGATCCAATCACATCCTTCTATATTGATATGATGTTGAGAGCCAAGGTTATACTTGAACACATGACAAAAAGGTTTAAGAAATGGAGCCTGGAAGAAGAACTTTATCGGTTCTCATTCTCATAGTGTCCATTTCTTGTATCATATTTTATACAATGTATTCTTGTCAAGAGATGACTAGGTAATTAGTCTGCAATTATCGTTACTTGTTTTAAATAAATTGGATTATAATTTTAATTTTCTTATATGTCATTGTAGCCTTCCTATACAGCCAATACAAGGAAGGTAACTGGGTCACGCAGGGTTTAGAACTTTGATCCATTGCATAAGAATTGTTGGCACCATGAAAAACAATTACACCTTTGCCTAACATTCCTGGTAAAAGAGCCTTGTAAAAAATACATTCTTGTGGTTGGTACGTCAATATTGTTAAAAATGGGTCAACAACTCACTAAAGATTGGAAAATATTTTGCGTATCTTGTTATGTTGATAACAAGTATGTCTTCCTCATCATTTAGTTTTCAAATACAATTTAAAGCACTATATCCCGTTGTCATTTCACGGCTAAGTTAGCCACCGAATAATAACTATAAACATCTTATTACAATACATAATATGTGTGTAAACGGCTACAAGTCTTTTCGGTTTAATTACTGTGTAGTATGATGCGTAGTTTATATCATTTGATACATATCTACTTGCGACCCCAATGTTCCCGAGAACTGAGGTTGGCATCCAAATATTCCGTCCATGTCCTAAGCTGTCTCAGTCCCTCTATGGAGCGGTTGTAGCTCCATGGTCCACGTAGCGGACAATAATCAATTTGCGTGGCGAGATAGTTTTACAACAAAGTTGTATTATGTATGTAATTGTTGTATGGTATTGTGCTACTACATTTGGGATTAACATAACATGCTAGCTCATATATTTCCTATTTTCACGTATCGTACAACACTGACCGAATAATAACAATATCTTCATCTAAATCAAACTCTTGTTATACGAATGCACTGCTCCACAAACCGCCAAACACAGACTAAATTCACAAGTCATTATCCTATAATCAATACACTGACATATCATGCATACAATTTAGAATACAAACGCAATAAAGCCGGAATATGAGCCATGGTTCGTTCAAGTCCAATACTAAGTCCTATATTACACAATGAAAAGTGGAAAACGAAACAGCTTCTGGATCGCACGGTCACCTCAAATACAATACCACATTGTATATATGTCCACGCCTACATGGCCAGTGCAAACATCATTAGCGCCTTAGTTTTTATATCTAACCCGTTTACCTCTTTGCCTGAAAAGTTAGATAAGGTACTAGTTACTGTATGACGCTACGATCTTAGCAATTATTAACCACTGAGAATGGTGAAATGCTGACATCAGAGGGTCGTGATATTCTTAACGAAATGCTTAGGTATTATTCTAAGCTTTATGATTATTTGTGATTTGCGTAACCTTCGATGACCAACTGTTTGTTTTTGATTCAATAATGACCTCAGTGTTTGTGATGGTCAGCTTCAGTTATGATGAGGGTCGAGCTGTTATTCGTTCTATGTCAAATGACAAATCACCGGGAGCGATGGGCGCTCCACCAATTTCTATTAAAAAGTTTTGGCCATTGATTGGAAATTTGGTGGTTGGGTAACCAAACTGGGTTTCTTAGACTAAATTGCTTTATTGGTGAAAATATTAGACTTTTGCTTGATTTGATTGATTTTGCTACAAGTGAATAACATCCCGCGTTTATCTTTTTCATTGATTTTGGAAAATGCTTTTCATTGTGTGAACTGGAATTTCATTTAAAAAAACTCTGTATTATTTTAAATTTGGTGTAGATTTTAAAGAGTACCATTGGATGGGCACTCTTTCTTTTGAGTGCACGTGTAATTATAGTTATACTACAGTTTTTCTCAAATTCGGAGGAGTGTTAGTCCTTATCAGTCCTTATCAGTCCTTATCTTTCAATGTTATGTACTGATTTATTTGCCTAATCGGTTTTGAATAATGATCTTTGTTAAGAGATTAATACTCACAGTAAAGTCAATACAAAATTCTTCATAATGCGTATTACACTACCCTTCTCATTGATGGGAGTTGTCACACAATTCTTAAAATGTTAAATGAGCTTAAAATGTCTGAGTCTGTATTGGGCTCCCATTAGACCCCTTTATCGCAGAACGTCCGGCATGCATATATTTAACAGACTTTACCTTAACTATTAGCGTTGGTCCTATTAGGTTTTCGGGAATAAATTTTACTCAATATGGCGATGATCTTTTCACTTATGTTCAAAAAACTCTCTCGATTGAAACCCCAGCTAAGTTTTTTGGTCTAAGACAAATATGTTTTGACTGGAGTTCCATGTACTTTACTAAACCTGCAAATAATTATGGTAATTAACTTGTTTGGAATAATCCATTAATAAAATTAATGGATCAATGGTCCTTTAACAAAAGCTTTTCAAAGCTGGTGTCATATATGTGAAAGATATCTTTGAAAACAATGGAACTAAGTGAACTTATATTGTTTTAATTGTAGAAAGTATAATGTCAATAATTGTCCTTTTTATGAATTACTTTAGTTTCATGTCATAATGTGAGACACTGGTAGTCCTGTTATCCAAAATGGCATCAGGAATGGTAAACAGTCCCACTGTAGACAAAATCCGAACATTATGAAGATAGAGGGAAATATTTTTTCGAACCATTTTTTCGAATATTCTGTGGTGAAACCCACAAAGCAATTCAACCGTGTTATTGTTATTTTTTCTCAGATTGAGGATTAAGTCAATTACTGAAGGTGTTTCATATGTCTTTGCCCTTTCTATTAATATAACCTTATTGCTTCCTTTGTACTATGATTGTACTTTTAAGTACAGTAGCTATTGCATCTTCTCGGAAGGTGGAATAGGATGCAATAGGATGGAACTGGCTGAATTTGCTGAAACTGGCTGAAAATAAAATAAAAGTGCAAGATACCTTCAAACTAGGTGGAAAACAGCCGTCTGTATATTTTCCAATTTGCGTAATGTAGATGACGACATAAAATTGTCGCTGTGAATCTCCCCTTCAGACTTGCAACAAACAAAACAGGCAAAATTCAATGTATCTATGTGGGGTTATGAAGTATGCAGTAATTTTTAATAATTTCCTATCTACTCGTCATCAGACATTAGGATACTGGCTAGTCGCATGACGATCATTAAGCAGGGCAAACAAGTGATAGGTTTAAACAACTCTCCAAGAACAAAAATCACCAGCTAACCACAAATAGCGCTGCTGCAGACACGGTATTATGAACTGCCTAAAAGTAGCATACGCCCAATTAATGCCCTATTGACTTACACACTGATTACAAAAGTAATGTGGTCTCTTAGTCTCAATAGAAGCTCTCAATAGCTAAACGCTACCCATCACTAGATAGCTGACAAAATGGCCACTCATGGCATTATCATTTTTTTGTATCACGACCTTGTAGAGTTTTTGCTATCAGAGCCTGAAGTTTTCGTCGCTAGTAAACAAATATCTTCACTCAGTAGTAAAAAACTTTCGTACGCTGCTCCTGGGAGGCCTAAAGGGGGTCTAAAATTGCCTGAATTGACCCATTTTTTTGTACCACATGTACTTCCATGCATGCTCTTTCACATGCAAGCCACAAACAACCAGATCCTGATTGATAACATATCACAAAAGATGTTCTCCTACTGCATCTTGGCCCTTTTCCTGAAGGAGATCATCCGAGCGGATTGATATAGACTGTAATAAGAAATATGCCACCCTAAACAATCGAGATGAATGATATTCGGCTTGTAAGATTGTCTTGATCTAAAGTGATGGCAAGAGACTGCAAGCGGCCTAAACGGTTGATTGTTAATGTACATAGGCCTATCACAGTGCCAATTGGAGGTGAAATTCCATTAACATCTAAACGTTTCTTGTTTTCTCCGACCGTTATGGGCAACCTTATCTGAACTGCGAGAAAAAAATAAAACGTTAGTTCTGATCGGCCTTTAGAAAATACGGCAAAGCATTTTACGAAAACAACGCCCAAGTCAGACGAACACGCGCGATTGTACGCACCAGTTTGGATATCGCCCTCAAATGTAAAAATATGTTAAGTAAAAAGTTATTATCTCATGCATCGCTCCTATAGGGAAGATGAGATATTGTAGTTCCTTTGCCAGTTGGACCATATACATCTACGTCAGTTGCCATAGCAACAGTTGTCAATGGTTTATTTTCCAGCGGCATAACCAGCAATAAAATACTGCGGACATCTTCGACTCCCAGGCTCATAATCAAATATATGATATATGAATGACACCATAGTATCAACATTGGAGAGCCTTCTCTTTTATGAAACTTTAAAAGTGTTGTCAAAGATTAAGAGCTTTGGGTAAATTTGCTAATAATTTTGCGACGAATGGTTGAAATACTCATTATTGATATTTGAGCTTTGTAAGCTTTGTGCTTACAAATATTGACCAAGTGATAATATATCAAATCTCATCAATTTGCTCGTTTAAACATTAAACGATGAGTTTTTCATTTGACTTGAAATCAACAGTTACTGAACACAAATTTGAAAAACATGGTCTTTTCCTTGATTTTATTTAAAATGTTGACAATTTTCAGAGAATCGTTAAGATATTTTCTTGCGCTGTTTCATTTTCTATGTTTACTTATCTGTCAATTATTGGTTCTCTGCATAAAGAATTTCTCTCAAAATAAAACTGTTTGCAGAAATATTTTCATTTCCTCTGTTAGTAATGAACTATAAGAAAATCAGAAATTTGTTCATCTGAATATGCTTGAGGATTTTGTGATTTTTCACCTAAAGATGCAAGAAAAGCTATCAGCATTTTTTATGAAAAGCAATCAATTCCAGCCACAGTAATATCCATTTAACAACTCTCTCTACAGGCAATAAACCAATCACATTGTGATCTTTTTTTGATGAATTTTTTATTTGAGTAATTCAACGTTTTACAGAAAATTATCGTCAAAAGTCAGTGAGACGTTGCCCCGTCCGCTTCTCGCAGTAAGAACCTTATACTATTCATTGCATTGACTTTTTACCACAATATCCAGAGCCCGTGTAGCAGTACAAACTGTCGCATGTGCCCCCTTTTTCAATACATACTGTCCTAGTCCCCCTAGGACACTTTTTATTGGATTTACCAGTACATTTAGACTTCCCGGACCTATTTTACAAGGCCTGTTTGGTACATATTGTCTCCCTGGACAACATTTGCTATGGTTAAACGAAAGGGGGACATAATTTGCCGGCCGTGTATTTTGTCACAAATTGTGTCTCCCGGAAACAATGTCCCCTAGCAGATATGTTAAAGTAGTAAGAAATAGTCATTAATACACCGTTGCAGTATCCGTATTATTAGCAAATTTGTCGCATTTTGGCTTCCGTATATTTATCATTAAGTCAATCGATCGTATATTAACATTAAGTCGATCGACAACTAAAAATGGAAAAGTTCGCCAAAAACGTGAGACAAATTGCCAATTTTCTAAGAGATGATAGCTATCCAATTGATTTCACCAAAAAACAAAAACAAAAAAAGGATCTTACGGAGACAAGGTAAGTCGATCAAACTGGCTGAAAATAGAACTTTTGCGTGCCATGATGGAAGGAAAGTTTTGCCATCTGGAGCTTCTCAA
Organism: Apostichopus japonicus; assembly: GCF_037975245.1. Taxonomy (NCBI): domain Eukaryota; kingdom Metazoa; phylum Echinodermata; class Holothuroidea; order Aspidochirotida; family Stichopodidae; genus Apostichopus; species Apostichopus japonicus. The sequence goes on from NC_092577.1 coordinate 2,223,375, forward strand.
CTCGCCCAATTCGAGGCAGCTTATAGTGGCATCGGAGGTAATGTGATATCATACTTTGGTAATTCACTCAGAGAACTCTGAATTGTGTAAAACATGATATCAAATGGCGAACAGCCATTCCACAGTTAAAAAGTAACTAGGCCCCTAGGCGTGATTGGTGCACAGATCATGTTATTCTTTTACCACGTTTGTATCGGTGTAAAAACTCATTGGCCAAAACTCAAGCAATTGCTTATGGTGTAGTTGTATTCTTGAGCAAAGTTGTTAGTGCATGAACAAAGTTGTTAGAGCCCAGTTTTTTTTCGTTTGTTTACCCAAGTTTCATTACAAATGTTATTGAGATGTATCATAAATTCCACCTTTGATGGCTCTGCCTATCATAGAAGTTAACAAGCATAACCAAATATATCACTAAATATTACAGAGATAGATTTGTCTGCATGCATGCGACAATATCAAAATGAAATTAATGGACTTTACCATACAGCCTAGCCTACCTCTTAGGTAAGTGATATTTAATACTGTATGTAATCATTGTGGTTGGTGAGATATTGTAGGCATGATAGTACTTTTTTTAGGTGTGCCATATTCTTTACATGCCAAACCTCACTGCGGAAGAAAACTTAATAAATATATCTAGACCAAAATAGTGGCCGTGTTAACTGTACAATAATGGAAATATTTCATTTCAAACACTGATAAAGGGTTTTAATTACATTTCAGTGGCACATCAGCTAAAAACTACCAATTCTTCAGCTCATTTTATTGTTGCGAAAGCATGATATCACCTTGATCATAATTTTTCTTATCTCTTTGAAGGTGCTCATCTTGGCAGTAATAAACCAGATAAAAGATTATGTCTAGATTCTATTGGAAAACTATCAACGTGGATATAACAAGGTATGTTCAACGTTGCAAGATGTGCCAGGAGGTCAAAGCGTCATGGTTCTGTCCAAGAAAAAGTCTCCATAGCATTCCTGTAACTGGATTATTGAAACAGGTTGATTCTCCAGCTGTTCTAATTGTACAGGTTGTCCACTACATACAGTAAAGATTAAGGTTAATTAAAGTCACACTGTCTAGAAAAAATGAAATATTTACAAGTTTAATGGTAGTCTGTACAGGCCCTAAATTCTGGCCACTATAATTGTTAGAAGTTTGCAAAAACTACTTACCTGGAGATCTTAACTCTTCAAATTGTGCTGAGACATTCTAAATGAACACACTATATGATTGAATGTTCCAGTGAGGTAAACTTCATCCAGGGTGGTAATAAAACTAAGAATGTGACCAAAGTGACCGTATTGAATATCTGGCATATTTAGGGCCAATACAGCATACCTTTAAGCCACACTTTGACATAAAGCTGCAGAGCAACCACTAATATGGGCATATAGTTGTTCGTTGGAACAAGTAGTACCACTTTTTTGGTTTAGTGGTTTAAGCGATTGTAAATATAGTACGTTATGGTATATGTAATGTTTTCATGTATGCAAGGTAAACATATTTGGCCTAAAATTCGGCAATACCCTTTTTCGATCATATATCCCACTATTTTATTTAGATCTGTGTGCAGAATGAGGAAATGGAAATAGAGCAACAGCCATGGCAGGCAACTTGTGTTGCAATTACAATCTGAATGCTGCCTTCTTTCTTAACAGGTTGGTGTCGATCTTAATGGTCCTCTGCCAGTGACAGCTGCCAATAACCGATACATACTGTGTGCCTTCTATTCAAAGTGGCCTGAGGTTAAGGCAATGCCTGACAGGACTGAAGCATCAACTTCTAATTTCATTACTGATGTGATGATGAGGTAAAATATCTAAAACCTTTAATTATTTTCTGCAGTTAGTGCCAATAATGAATGTCATCATATCTGTTATTTATACATTATACACATATAACTGATAGTGTATGGCTGAATGGTCAATACTGCTGTTTTTTTTTTCTCTGCAATTATTATATTTTTGGTTGTAGCTGTTGCTGGCCCTATCCTGTACCCGCCCTCTGTTCGGGAGGAAGCTAGCTTGACACGATCTCTCCATCCGTAAAGATGACTATCAACGCAATGTAGTGGCCAAATACAACATACAACATATACGGAGGATAAAATGGCAGCAATTACAACAAGAACATGATTACATATTTTACAGTTGGAAGACATGTTAATTCTCTTTTTTTTTATTTGTGTGTGTTTCGTTGCAACGCACAACTTCTCAATTATTTCCTGAAACATCAAACTATGTATGCACTTGCGTTAATGATTGATATAGTGATTAGTTGCCGGTAAATGTCGAATTGCAAAGATTTAATGCGGGCAAAAAGTATACTATAATGTATTTGCAGACATTTTGTACCAGAAAATTTCGTCCGGCGGAACTATATTTGTTGTGAAGGGGGGGTGGGGGGACAAAATTTTCAGCAGATATTGCCCGGCCGGACTAAGTGTGCTGTAACAAAATGTCCCCCAGGACACTTTGTACAGAGAAACACTGTCTCTCTACTGGCAAAACAGTCTTGGAAAAAAATGCTCCTTTGTTTTCTTTTAAATTTGAACTTTCCCCTTAAAATTGCTGGAATATTTGGGTTTTGTATATTGATGGAGTTAACAGCCTGACAGAAATATCCAGGTGTTTACACGGTCATAAAACCCATATATATTCTCTATATCCCTCGGGGTGTTTATGTGGTGATATATCCCATATAGATTCAATATATCTCTGCATGGTTTTTATATGGTGATAGATCCCATATAGATTCAATATATTCCTGCATGGTGTTTATATGGTGATAGATCCCATATGGTGTCAATATATTCCTGCATGGTGTTTATATGGTAATAGATCCCATATAGATTCAATACATCTCTTCATGGTGTTTATATGGTGATATAACCAATATAGATTCAATATATCTTTGCATGGTGTTTATATGGTGAAATAACCCGTATAGATTCAATACATCTCTGCATGGTGTTTATATGGTGATATAACCCATATAGATTCAATACATCTCTGTAGGGTGTTTATATGGTGATATAACCAATATAGATTCACTATATCTTTGCATGGTGTTTATATGGTGATATAACCCATATAGATTCAATACATCTCTGTAGGGTGTTTATATGGTGATATAACCCATATAGATTCAATACATTTCTGCATGGTGTTTATATGGTGATATAACCCATATAGACTCAATATATTCCTGCATGGTGTTTATATGGTGATAGAACCCATATAGATTCAATATATTCCTGCAGGGTGTTTATATGGTGATAGAACCCATATAGATTCAATATATTATTGCACGGTGTTTGTATGTTGATAGAACCCATATAGAATTAATATATTCCTGCATGGTGTTTATATGGTGATACAACCCATATATATTCAGTACATCTCTGCATGGTGTTTATATGGTGATAGAACCAATATAGATTCAATATATTCCTGCATGGTGTTGATATGGTGATATAAGCAAAATAGATTCAATATATTCCTGCAGGGTGTTTAAATGGTGATAGAACCCATATACATTCAATATATTCCTGCATGGTGTTTATATGGTAATAGATCCCATATAGATTCAATACATCTCTTCATGGTGTTTATATGGTGATATAACCAATATAGATTCAATATATCTTTGCATGGTGTTTATATGGTGAAATAACCCGTATAGATTCAATACATCTCTGCATGGTGTTTATATGGTGATATAACCCATATAGATTCAATACATCTCTGTAGGGTGTTTATATGGTGATATAACCAATATAGATTCACTATATCTTTGCATGGTGTTTATATGGTGATATAACCCATATAGATTCAATACATCTCTGTAGGGTGTTTATATGGTGATATAACCCATATAGATTCAATACATTTCTGCATGGTGTTTATATGGTGATATAACCCATATAGACTCAATATATTCCTGCATGGTGTTTATATGGTGATAGAACCCATATAGATTCAATATATTCCTGCAGGGTGTTTATATGGTGATAGAACCCATATAGATTCAATATATTATTGCACGGTGTTTGTATGTTGATAGAACCCATATAGAATTAATATATTCCTGCATGGTGTTTATATGGTGATACAACCCATATATATTCAGTACATCTCTGCATGGTGTTTATATGGTGATAGAACCAATATAGATTCAATATATTCCTGCATGGTGTTGATATGGTGATATAAGCAAAATAGATTCAATATATTCCTGCAGGGTGTTTAAATGGTGATAGAACCCATATACATTCAATATATTCCTGCATGGTGTTTATATGGTGATATAACCCATATATGTTCAATATATCTCTGCAGGGTGTTTATATGGTGATAGAACCATATAGATTCAATATATTCCTGCATGGTGTTTATATGGTGATAGAACCCATATAGATTCAATACATGTCTGCATGATGTTTATATGGTAGTAGAACACATATAGATTCAATACATCTCTGCATGGTGTTTATATGGTGATATAACCCATATAGATTCAATACATCTCTGCATGGTGTTTATATGGTGATATAACCAATATAGATTAAATATATTCCTGCATGGTGTTTATATGATGATATAACCCATATAGATTCAATAAATCTCTGCATGGTGTTTATATGGTGATATAACCCATATAGATTCAATATATCTCTGCAGGGTGTTTATATGGTGATGTAACCCGTATAGATTTATTATATCTCTGCAGGGTGTTTATATGGTGATATATCCCATATAGATTCAATAAATCTCTGCAGGGTGTTTATATGGTGATAGATTCAATACATCTCTGCATGGTGTTTATATGGTGATATACCCCATATAGATTCAATACATCTCTGTAGGGTGTTTATATGGTGATATAACCCATATAGATTCAATACATCTCTGCATGGTGTTTATATGGTGATATAACCAATATAGATTCAATATATTCCTGCATGGTGTTTATATGGTGATATAACCCATATAGATTCAATATATCCCTGCAGGGTGTTTATATCGTGATAGAACCCATATAGATTCAATATATTCCTGCATGGTGCTTATATGGTGATAGATCCCATATAGATTCAATATATCTCTGCAGGGTGTTTATATGGTTTTAGATCCCATATATATTCAGTATATCTCTGCATGGGGTTTATATGATGATAGAACTCATATAGATTTAATATATTCCTGCAGGGTGTTTATATGGTGATAGAACCCATATAGATTCAATATATTCCTGCAGGGTGTTTATATGGTGATAGATCCCATATAGATTCAATATATTCCTGCATGGTGTTTATATGGTGATATAGAACCCATATAGATTCAATATATCCCTGCATGGTGTTTATATGATGATACAACCCATATAGATTCAATATTTCCCTGCAGGGTGTTTATATGGTGATAGAACCCATATAGATTCAATATATTCTTGCATGGTGCTTATATGGTGATAGAACCCATATAGATTCAATATATCTCTGCAGGGTGTTTATATGGTGGTAGATCCCATATGTATTCAGTATATCTCTGCATGGTGTTTATATGGTGATAGAACTCATATAGATTTAATATATTCCTGCATGGTGTTTATATGGTGATAGAACCCATATAGATTCAATATATTCCTGCATGGTGTTTATTTGGTGATAGAACCCATATAGATTCAATATATCTCTGCAGGGTGTTTATATGGTGGTAGATCCCATATATATTCAATATATCTCTGCAGGTTGTTTATATGGTGAAAGAACTCATATAGATTTAATATATTCCTGCAGGGTGCTTATATGGTGATAGAACCCATATAGATTCAATATCTTCCTGCAGGGTGTTTATATGGTGATAGAACCCATATAGATTCAATATATCTACGTAGGGTGTCAGTATGGTGATGGAACATATAGATTCAATATATTCCCGCAGGGTGTTTATATGGTGTTATATCCCATATAGATTCAATATATCTCTGCAGGGTGTTTATATGGTGATATAACCCATATAGATTCAATATATTGCTGCAGGGTGTTTATATGGTGATAGAACCCATATAGATTCAATATATCTACGTAGGGTGTCAGTATGGTGATGGAACATATAGATTCAATATATTCCCGCAGGGTGTTTATATGGTGTTATAACCCATATAGATTCAATATATCTCTGCAGGGTGTTTATATGGTGATAGAACCCATATAGATTCAATATCTTCCTGCAGGGTGTTTATATGGTGATAGAACCCATATAGATTCAATATATCTACGTAGGGTGTCAGTATGGTGATGGAACATATAGATTCAATATATTCCCGCAGGGTGTTTATATGGTGTTATAACCCATATAGATTCAATATATCTCTGCAGGGTGTTTATATGGTGATAGAACCCATATAGATTCAATATATACCTGCAGGGTGTTTATATGGTGATATAGCCCATATAGATTCAATGTATTCCTGCATGGTGTTTATATGGTGATATAACCCATATAGATTCAATATATTGCTGCAGGGTGTTTATATGGTGATATAACCCATATAGATTCAACATATTCCTGCAGGGTGTTTATATGGTGATAGAACCCATATAGATTTAATATATTCCTGCAGGGTGTTTATATGGTGATATAACCCATATAGATTCAATGTATTCCTGCATGGTGTTTATATGGTGATATTACCCATATAGATTCAATATATTCCTGCAGGGTGTTTAAATGGTGATAGAACCCATATAGATTCAATGTATTCCTGCATGGTGTTTATATGGTGATATAACCCATATAGATTCAATATATTCCTGCAGGGTGTTTATATGGTGATAGAACCCATATAGATTCAATATATTCCTGCAGGGTGTTTATATGGTGATATAACCCATATAGATTCAATGTATTCCTGCATGGTGTTTATATGGTGATAGATCCCATATAGATTCAATATATCTATGCATGGTGTTTATATGGTGATAGATCCCATATATATTCAGTATATCTCTGCATGGTGTTTATATGGTGATAGAACTCATATAGATTCAATATATTCCTGCAGGGTGTTTATATGGTGATAGAACCCATATAGATTCAATATATTCCTGCAGGGTGTTTATATGGTAATAGATCCCATATAGATTCAATATATTCCTGCATGGTGTTTATATGGTGATATAACCCATATAGATTCAATATATTCCTGCATGGTGTTTATATTGTGATATAACCCATATAGATTCAATATATCCCTGCAGGGTGTTTATATGGTGATACAACCCATATTGATTCAATATATTCCTGCATGGTGCTTATATGGTGATAGATCCCATATAGATTCAATATATCTCTGCAGGGTGTTTATATGGTGGTAGATCCTATATATATTCAGTATATCTCTGCATGGTGTTTATATGGTGATAGAACTCATATAGATTTAATATATTCCTGCAGGGTGTTTATATGGTGATAGAACCCATATAGATTCAATATATTCCTGCAGGGTGTTTATATGTTGATAGAACCCATATAGATTCAATATATCTCTGCAGGGTGTTTATATGGTGGTAGATCCCATATGTATTTAATATATCTCTGCAGGTTGTTTATATGGTGATAGAACCCATATAGATTTAATATATTCCTGCAGGGTGTTTATATGGTGATAGATCCCATATATATTCAATATATCTCTACATGGTGTTTATATGGTGATATAACCCATATAGATTCAATATATTCCTGCAGGGTGTATATATGGCGATAGAACCCATATAGATTTAATATATTCCTGCAGGGTGTTTATATGGTGATATAACCCATATAGATTCAATGTATTCCTGCAGGGTGTTTATATGGTGATAGAACCAATATAGATTCAATATATTCCTGCAGGGTGTTTATATGGTGATAGAACCCATATAGATTTAATATATTCCTGCAGGGTGTTTATATGGTGATATAACCCATATAGATTCAATATATTCCTGCATGGTGTTTATATGGTGATAGAACCCATATATATTCAATATATCTCTGCATGGTGTTTATATGGTGATATAACCCATATAGATTCAATATATTCCTGCATGGTGTTTATATTGTGATATAACCCATATAGATTCAATGTATCCCTGCAGGGTGTTTATATGGTGATACAACCCATATAGATTCAATATATTCCTGCATGGTGCTTATATGGTGATAGATCCCATATAGATTCAATATATCTCTGCATGGTGTTTATATGGTGATATAACCCATATAGATTCAATATATCCCTGCAGGGTGTTTATATGGTGATAGAACTCATATAGATTCAATATATCCCTGCAGGGTGTTTATATGGTGATAGAACCCATATAGATTCAATATATTCCTGCATGGTGCTTATATGGTGATAGATCCCATATAGATTCAATATATCTCTGCAGGGTGTTTATATGGTGATAGATCCCATATAGATTCAATATATCTCTGCAGGGTGTTTATATGGTGGTAGATCCCATATGTATTCAATATATCTCTGCAGGTTGTTTATATGGTGATACAACCCATATAGATTCAATATATCCCTGCAGGATGTTTATATGGTGATAGAACCCATATAGATTCAATATATTCCTGCATGGTGCTTATATGGTGATAGAACCCATATAGATTCAATATATTCCTGCAGGGTGTTTATATGGTGATATAGAACCCATATAGATTCAATATATCTCTGCAGGGTGTTTATATGGTGGTAGATCCCATATATATTCAATATATTCCTGCAGGTTGTTTATATGGTGATAGAACCCATATAGATTTAATATATTCCTGCAGGGTGTTTATATGGTGATATAACCCATATAGATTCAATGTATTCCTGCATGGTGTTTATATGGTGATATAACCCATATAGATTCAATATATTCCTGCAGGGTGTTTATATGGTGATATAACCCATATAGATTCAATATATTCCTGCAGGGTGTTTATATGGTGATATAACCCATATAGGTTCAATATATTCCTGCATGGTGTTTATATTGTGATATAACCCATATAGATTCAATATATCCCTGCAGGGTGTTTATATGGTGATACAACCCATATAGATTCAATATATTCCTGCATGGTGCTTATATGGTGATAGATCCCATATAGATTCAATATATCTCTGCATGGTGTTTATATGGTGATATAACCCATATAGATTCAATATATCCCTGCAGGGTGTTTATATGGTGATAGAACTCATATAGATTCAATATATCCCTGCAGGGTGTTTATATGGTGATAGAACCCATATAGATTCAATATATTCCTGCATGGTGCTTATATGGTGATAGATCCCATATAGATTCAATATATCTCTGCAGGGTGTTTATATGGTGATAGATCCCATATAGATTCAATATATCTCTGCAGGGTGTTTATATGGTGGTAGATCCCATATGTATTCAATATATCTCTGCAGGTTGTTTATATGGTGATACAACCCATATAGATTCAATATATCCCTGCAGGATGTTTATATGGTGATAGAACCCATATAGATTCAATATATTCCTGCATGGTGCTTATATGGTGATAGAACCCATATAGATTCAATATATTCCTGCAGGGTGTTTATATGGTGATATAGAACCCATATAGATTCAATATATCTCTGCAGGGTGTTTATATGGTGGTAGATCCCATATATATTCAATATATTCCTGCAGGTTGTTTATATGGTGATAGAACCCATATAGATTTAATATATTCCTGCAGGGTGTTTATATGGTGATATAACCCATATAGATTCAATGTATTCCTCCATGGTGTTTATATGGTGATATAACCCATATAGATTCAATATATTCCTGCAGGGTGTTTATATGGTGATATAACCCATATAGATTCAATATATTCCTGCAGGGTGTTTATATGGTGATATAACCCATATAGGTTCAATATTTTCCTGCAGGGTGTTTATATGGTGATAGATCCCATATATATTCAATATATCTCTGCAGGGTGTTTATATGGTTATAGAACCCATATAGATTCAATATATCTATGCAGGGTGTCTGTATGGTGATGGAACATATAGATTCAATATATCACTGCAGGGTGTTTATATGGTGATATAACCCATATAGATTCAATATATCTCTGCATGGTGTTTATATGGTGATAGATCCCATATATATTCAATATATCTCTGCAGGGTGTTTATATGGTGATATAACCCATATAGAATCACTATATCACTGCATGTTGTTTATATGGTGATAGAACCCATATAGATTCAATATATCTATGCAGGGTGTCTGTATGGTGATGGAACATATAGATTCAATATATCACTGCAGGGTGTTTATATGAGTAGATAGAATATTTAAGCAAATTTTACGTCTTTTTTTGTTTGTTTGTGTATGTAAGTTTGTTTGTTTGTTTTTGTGCCATAGATGTTGAAGGATGAAACAGTTGTCATATTAGGTAAGGTAACTACATGTTAAACTTACACGATTCACCACTTCTTCCTTCAAATCTAAAGGGTTATGGTGAGTAAATTAGTACGTACCATAATAGTACAAGTCATCAGCTACTTATTGTGTCCATAACATGCTCACTGAAAACCTCTCCGTCCCCATATCGGATAGCTGACAATTTGGCCATTTGCGAAAAGTTTAATTTTCTGTATCATTTCCATGTAGATGATTTAGAATTCTTTGATGAAACATGCAAAAAGTCACTTCAGTGGATCTGTTTTAGAATCTCTTTACGTGGATGGAGGAAATTATTTCAAGGTAAAATAGTCCAGACGAACTAGTATCGATGTGACAGTATTTTTATAAAGCGTTCGCCTTGCTCCTAAATTGAGGGCGACATTTAAGAATAAGAAGATCACACATGTCTTGTGCACCGATGAAGGAATTACCGTCTATTGGATTGGACTTCCTGTAGCTTCGACCGAGGTTACGGTTAGCTGATCTTACCATAAGGGTTGATTGAAAGTTCGAAGAGCGAACCCTAAAAATTACACAGATTCGATCACTTCAAATAATGATTAAAAGTTCCACTTGATTTTCTGTTGATTTATTCTTTTGTTCTTCTCTCAAAATGATGTTGAATTATGGTAAAATAAAGTCTAAATCAAGTGATAAATTAGACGGCCGCTACTGCAACAAATTGTGAGACTAAAACGATTCATGTGATTATTCAGATCAGTCAAGCATGTGCAAATACGAAATCGCCATATTAGACTGGACGAGTGAGACTGCTTTGGTGGGATGGTGTAAACTATATACTTATTTATTGGTCGAATAACAGCAAACCTTAATATATTACAATAATTAGCACACTTCTCCAAAGAGCCAATCAAAAGTGAAGTCATGAAGGTGAGCATTTTCTGTACATATAGTATAGTACTATTAAAGGTAGGCCAAACCAAAAACAAAATTCCACGGAATTACATATCTCATCGCCAGCAAAACTACACTAAGACATGCATTTGACCTTAGCTCACGTGTCCTCAGTTACCATGGCAACTGCATTTTTTGATAGCATTTGACATTTACATTACATCTGTCTAGGTTCCGCGTCAATTCAATGTTTTACATGGGGCTGTAGCCCCATTACACTTAATTTGACCATTCAGGGCACGAGACACAAGTTCCCGTGTTCCATGTTAATTCAAGGTTTCCCCTTGGAGTTATAGCAAAGAAAAGGTACTCACTCAAGTTGATTTTTGACCTTTGGTTCCGGAGGGGGGGCGGGTTGCGAGACACAAGGGTTCACCATGGGGTACCTTCACATCAACATGAGGAGGTTGCGACACATAATTGCGCTAATAATATACATACGACCATTCTCTACCCAGGAATATGTCGATTTTTGAGCTTAAAAAGGGCCTTGCGCACGTACCCATCTTACTCCGTTACGTATGGGCTTACACAATGATCAACAATTTAAGGGAAATATCATCCTGAATGCAGTTCATTTGAAAGAGCCAAGTTCGACTGTGTAGTACTTAGTTTTGCATGGCGCTCTTCATAATTAGTGAACATAAGTAGTAACACTGTACACAGTGTAGACTGCTCCTGAATGAACGTTTAACCCTGATCATGTGTATTTATTCCCTTCTCAAGTGACTCGTGATAGCTAACTGGACCTAACATTGTTATGATCAACTGGCTACAGTATCCATGTATAGGGCATACTTCGTGCCCAGACTCTATATTGGGTGAAAATTCTTCAGTTCTCAGTTGGAACAGGAAATACGTATAGACCATCTTATACTACGGTAGCCACAATATTCCATTCTGGTGGTGAGAGAAAGTATACCCTTTTACCATGCTGCGGTCTAGCCACCCCACCCTACCCCCCCCCCCCACCCCACCCCGCGTAATGTTATCTCGAAAGGGCGCAGTGTCCTACAAGTACACGACCAGTATTTATCGCGACAAAGCTCCAACAAATGGGATAATCGGAAGAAATAATCGGGAAATAGGTTGCTTACAGCATGGAGAAAAAAGCCAACCAGATCTTCTACGTTTTATTCCCTCTGTGTGAAGCATCAGCAACATGGAATAAGTTTGTCACCCCCAGTTTGCAACCGTTTGTTTTATTATTGTCATTTTCTCAGTAAAAATCACTTTGATAACCAATTAAGGCCGAGGGAGGGCGGGGTTGAGGGTGGGGGAGATGTTTTTTGTTATTGTCACCAATCCGCATAACTGTATTTCACTGAATATAATAAGACCGTTCCACAATTGTTGCTGTTGTTTAAAGGAATAACGAAGGTAGGGATTAAGGACAATTTATATTATTCAGTAACCTCAAAACTCTGTTAGTGAAACTTTATATGAACCGCTTACTGTTTGACTGGACCAGAGTACACAGTAAGCCGCCATTGATTACGTACAAGCTCTAAATGCCATATTGATGACGTCAGAGGACTTTCCAAAGCCAATTTCCAAAGCGAGCGTATTCAGTCAAACAGGAAGCGGTTAACTTAAAAGTCGAATATTAGAGAGTTTTGAGGTAAGTGAATAATATAAATTGTCTTTGATCTCTGCCTTTGTTATTCCTTTACGCTTGATAGAATCGTGTTGATACTATCTACCAATGATTATACAGCTTCCCTCCACCGTATTGAGATACTTGTCATGTTGAGTTACTTGTCAAGGTTGCATCATCATTTCAAATCTAGAGGAAAATAAAAACAACTACTGATGTGTTTGTGCGAAGATGGGCAGTATATCAGTTACCAGTAATGGGAGGTATTGTTTAGATGTCATGTTTGTTCGAAGACTTTTAACTCGTTGATTATACAAATGATTCAGACAAGTGTGTCAGTAGCTCCTTGATTAGTTCTGAACATGCACGGTACCTTGTGGTAGCGTCTTCCTTTGTTTACCTCCTCACACCTAACTATGCTTGTGGACATTGATATGTATGTTTGTATGTATTTAAGATCCTCCTGCTAGCAGGAACTCGCGAAGAAGCCATAATTTGCTTATCAAAGCCGCAAGCTGACCGAAGTCATTCTCTTAGATTCATATTTTAACGTCCATGATTATGAATTGTCAATTGCCATCAACTCTGTAACTGGACGACATACATTAATCTTGGAGTGACTCGAACCCAGGACCTTATCATTGAAAGGCACCACTGAGCTTACACTCCCTGATATGAATCAGCAACCATGTTAGGTGGTTGATAATGTCATAAACCTGTGTGTGCTTCATATTCCGGAAATGCCTCTGAATTTGTCTCTCACGTTATTGCACTACGCAAGACTAAGTTACTTGCCTAAACAATATAGTTCTAAGTTACAAAGGTTTGGTAAGATTTGCCCAGTTAGAGGTATATTAGCCGGCAGAAACGATGAACTATGTTGCAGTCAAGCATTACAATATTGCAGTACATTTTATACGTATTGAAACAAAATGTCCAAACCAATAACGTGTAGATCGGAAAAAGATGAATGAATACAGGAAGACCGATATATTACTCTCTTTAAAAAAGGTAACTACTATGCATAGTAGAGATTACCTAACTACTATAAGGCGTGGCCTTTGCTGGAGTTTAAGTGAAAGAAAAAGCTATGAATGGAAAACTTTGGAATATTTGTTTTGCAAATTTATTATCTGATTTTATCGTTCCTATAGTGATACAGTCTCATTACGATCTATCTTGAATGTTGCTGTTTGATGGAAAAAACCCAAAATAAAACATAATAAAACATCAGTGTGTCTCAAACCATCATATACCAACTTTGAAGACTGATGATGTTGTGTGCAGTTTATCTGCATTCGAGTTTTCTCTAAGCCTTAAAATATAACTATTAATCTAAATATAAATCTAAATGTCAAAGGTTGATGTGACGTGGAAAACTTAGATTCCGAAAATGTTCATGGAAATCGAGGTTGGTGTTACCTCGCCTGATGGAGATGTTCCAATTCCAATTATAGAGGACGAGTAAGTCTTACATCTCACTGTTTTGATATTGAGTATTCCTAGGTTTTATTAAATCTTTCCATTAATGAGTTTGAGTAAATGTTGTATAATACACAGACAAACAGTTTGTCACGTCTCTTCTTCTCTCACAGAAAACAGGAGAGGAATCTTACTTTCCATGTCACAGTTGTAAATTTCTTATCTAAACTACTGTAAAAACCTTGGAAGAATTCTCGAGATCAGGATACCAAATTTACCAACTCGATAAAAGAACCATTAAAGCAATATTACCTATAAAAAGACTTACGTATCTGGTTCCACATCGTTAGCGCATGCAATGTGTTGCCACTGTAAATGTAGACACAGAGTTTAATCTAAATGCCTAAAAAACTTGTCGACTCTCTCAGAGTACCGGTAGCCTGATACGTAACAGGGTTCGGTGTAATCCGTTGAAGGAGTAACGGTAGCCCTATTGTACCCGCTGAGGACGCACTGATGATCAGAATCTTTGTAATCAAATGAGCAACATCCCTCAGTCTGGGCACACATCATCCTGCAGGCGTCAAGATCAGGCACTTCCAGTTCTTTCATAATGTGACTTCTAATGCACGCATCCAAGTCATCTGTCCACGAACCAAACTTTACTCTTTCAGAGTATGTCCAGTCGACGCTGTAGCACGGTTGAGTGTAGTCACTAGTCGGCCGGACTGTGTTGCGATTATCACTTTGAAGATTACACAGGCTGCTTTTGACATCGATCGAGAGACACGTGAAAGCAGTTTCACTTACGCAACGATCTTGACAAGCGCTTAAGCTCGACGTCTGGTTGTCATGCACTACATTATTCAATCGAATGCAACCCTAAACTGTGTCACTCCAGTAGAACTCTGAAAAGATAAATAGGTCAGCTTTGGGTTAATAAATAATAACGCTATAAGGAATAAGTTAGTAAAGCGTCACAGTTGTTTTACAAGTTCGATACTACCCCGAAAACCTCTTCTCAATTGATCAAGAGAAACACATAGACCTTTTGTATTTCGTCTAGTAAAAAGTTTTGTCCTCATCCAAAACAATGTGTCGTTTGCTCCCTTTTAAAGCATGCAAGTCTGTAAAGAAAACAGCTCATTTGAATCTAAAGTTACTACCACCCGCATAAGGTAGCAGGATTAACTTCAACTGACACTTTGGATGGGGCGGGACGGGGCGGGACGGGGCGGGGAGGACGCTGCGATTTTGATCAGCCATAACACGACAAGAATTGTGAAGAGAGTTGTATTATAAAGAAAATATAGACACAACCTTCATATGTAAGTCAATGGAACAAGTAGGCGCGAGCTAGATGTTGCAGGTTGGATGCTTCAAATTAAATGGTACTCTTGACGAAATTTACGTTATGTACGAAAACTGTAACAGTACCGGTCTTAGTTTAAATACAATTGCATATGCTTATTCGCAATGCGACGTCTAATTGTTCGAACCAGACTGTTAATAAATACGGACGGGGACGGGGGGGGGGGGGGTAATTAGATGTTAGGAAGTTTAGGGTAAGGATTTTTTGAAAGATTTTTGTAACATAGAGAGTGCCCAGCTGAACAATGGTGCTATATTTCGCCCTCTTCGGAAGGGTTCGAAAATTTGTGATGTCTCTTTGATTTGCACTGTACTAACATTTTATATCTTTATGCATTGTTTAATGTTTTGAACTATTCTGTGGACAGAGGTCAATTTGACCTGTTTGCCATAGACTTTTTCGTGAGGGAGGAGAGCATAGAAAATGATCAAGGGTCTCAACAAGGGAAGTGTTCTCTGACGGACTGTGCTATTTATAAAATTTAAAATAAATAAATAAATACCTGTATCCGTCTTTTCTGAGTGCTGATAACCTTCTGCGTAACAAGGCTGCGAATATATACCAAGAGATCGAATACTTGCACGATTGTGTCGGCTCAGAAAACATATTTTCAAATCAGATTCGTAATCTATTGACAAACATACACATTCAGTCTCGTCTTCGCATCTTTGGTGGCAGTCGTCCATATCATCCACCTCCCTGATGTCTTTATCGTTGTAGCCTCTAATGCAACCAGAAACAGGGATCGTCCAGCCATAGTCTGTGGGTAAGACACACCACATATTTTGGTGTGTGCGTCATTGGAATACGAATAATTTATTTTACTGTCATGCAGTTCTGATGTTAGTTTTGCTGTTATCTACATACACTAAATGTGATCTCCTACTAAATAAGAGGATTTCTAGAATGGTTGCCATACGTCGTTAAACATGAGGGGTTTGGAGATATACTTCTCCTGCATTTTTGTATTGAATATTTTTTGTGCTTTCAGTGCTTCTGCCTCGAGCAGATTTAGTAAAGCAAAGGAAAGAAAGATAGATGAAGTAATTGAAAAAGAAACTGGGGATCGTTAGTCAAAAGAAGAAGATGAAGTAGACGAAGATAAAGAACCGAAGGAATTGATGAGGGAAGTTTTGGATCAAATACCAATGATGATGAAATTGTTGGAATGAGGCACAACAGTCAGACTTAAGTCTTTAATTAGTATGTGATAGAAGAGAGTGTCAATTAGTGATGATGTTACAAATCATGTGGAAATGTTTCTTTGAACCAGATGTCATATTGAAGAGAAATGGTCATCTTGTTAGGAGTTAGATATAAGAGATTATATATGTAACAGTACTACTGGTGTTAGAGATAAGATACAAATTGGCCATGGTATCCCAATTTCGGGAGAAAAACAACACCCAGGCTGATAACGATTTTTATTGGCCTGGGATTGTTAAGGTTGTAGCAGATTTTTGTCAGTCTTGTGTAAAATGCCAAAAGACTCCTAACATTATGGAGCAGTAAAGGCACCCCTGATTTCCCTTCCTATACTATAGATACATTGTTCAAGAGAGTGGGTACGGATATTTTGGTGTCATTGTCAAGATCCAAACTGGGAACAAGTATACACTAGTACTTGTAGATTATGCAGCATGATACCCAGAAGTCATTTTAGTTCGAAATATTGTAAGCAAAAACTATTGCACAGGAGATGAATACATTATTTGCTGGGGAATAATTACTTCAAGAGAACTTGACAGATCAAGGTACTAATTTTTACGTCGAGACTTTTTAAAGAAGATTTGTGAACTCCTTAATATTAATATTATATCCTATCTATCTATGTTACCCTCAGATCAATGGAATAGTAGAATGATTTATTGGCACTCTTAATTCGATGTTAAAGTTGTTTGTTGACCAGGAAGCCACCCAGTGGGACAAACTTGTCCCATTATGATTGTTTGCATATAGGGAGGTACCCCAAGAGAGTACAAAATTTAGTCCATTTGTTCTCCTATATTTCAGAAGTTCACGAGGCCCCTTTGGAAATTTACACGATTCATGATTACAAGATGGGTTATGCCGATGGCAAAACTGTAATCGCATAAATTCTTGCAGTGACGCAAAGATTAATAGAGCTGCCCCATGTTGCTAAGTCGTCCCTACATAGGTCACAAGACAAACAAAGGACATAGTGCGATCGCAATGCTTGCAGTCGAAAGTATGCTTAAGCCGTGGGTTGATTGTGGTGAAGTTAATAATGTATTTCAAGTCTGGAATTAAGAATGAGGAATTCAGCCTGATGTTAGTAAAACCCAAACCTAATTTCTGAATGTGTATCAAACCCAAACCTGGAGAGAACAAAAGCAAGACAAATAGAAGAGGAACATGAAAAACAGGTTTTGGAGGAAATGAGTGAAGCTGGTCTGACTGCAAATTCCAGTAAATTTGTGAGGTTTTTGCTCATCGAAGATAATGCAAAGATAATGTGCACCAGTTTCCAACAAAGGTTGAGGCAATTCAAAATGAATGGGCATGAGAATCTAGTGATGTAGTAAAGCCGATAAGGTGTCCATATAGGGAAAGGAAATATTCAATTATTGCCATAGTCTGGGCGATTGAAAAGATACATGCACATTTGTGCATTTGTATGGTACTACGTTCTGTATAGGTTCACACAGATCACAGACCCTTGCAATGGTTAGAACAGTGAAACATGGCAATGCAGGATTTGGTTGTTGGCCATTGCAATTGCAGCCGTCCACTTTTGATGTTCAACATAAACCTGTTCAAGAGAAGAAAAATGGTGATGCACCTCCATGTATATGGTAGAATATAATATCATTTGTAATTCTTCCTTGTGTTTGATACAAGTTGTGCACGGTTGCATTAAGGCATGCTTTTTATGTAGTAGTATTGGTTGTTACGTACTCATGCTATTACCACTTTTCCATTGTTTCATTTGTGTCAAGGGATTCACCTTATGACATTCTGCAGCTCACAAAGGTTGACGTTACTAAACAAGCAAAACGTGAGAAAGAATCGCTCAAAGTGAACATCGTTGTACTTAGCAAACACGAATGTAAACTATAAGACATAGCCTACCAATGCTAAAAGAATGACGCAAAATCGTATGCAAAATAACGCCAAGATGTCAGAAAAGGACATGATGAATCAGCATTAACAGCAGGAAAACAAGATTAACGATAACATGCCCGAAGTACTTATGAACGAGAAAGAGGCTTAATAGCCACAGAAAGCAGAAAAATTATTAAGACAATCAAACAGGTCTTAATGATTAAGAAGAATGAAGCAAAGCGAAACGATGACATAAATGCAAACCAATAAACAAAAATATGAATTTAAAGAAACTGAACGAAAGAATGTTTGGCATTGAGATCGACCATTTTGAAAAACGTGGACGGATATCAGGCGCGTATCCAGGATTTTCTTACCCGGGGGCGCGAATTACTATCTAAGCGGAGCGCCACCATCGGTTGGCGCGGAGCGTACAAGAAAATTTCTGGTTTTGATACCCCCAGATCACCGGAAATGACACTTCTCGGGCTTGAAAATGACCAACCAAATGTACACTTTTGCCTGAGAACCAAGTATTTCTCAATTTTTTTCCATCCATAACCTTTTTGAAGATTGTCACCAGTCACACATCATGTTCGACCTCATTGCATGTCCTATGGATCATTGCTTTGTAGGCGATTCTACGTCACGGCCCACAATATCCGTCAGCCCCACTTTTCAAGGTTTTAAGCCCATTATTTGTTGAGAATTTGAAAATTCACATTTCTCGTGAATAAAAATCACTTGAAAACATACCCATAATGTTGCAGAAAATTCAATCTATGGACAACCAATAGGGAAAAACCTCCTTCAACCCCTAATAGACAGGTACAAATTGCACGAGTAGAGGAAAGTATGATGAAGAATGTTGGTGAGGAAATTTTCTAAAATTCCGACAGAGTTAATTTATTGGTGTAGAAATATTGCAACCTCTTATTATGGCTATTATAAAACTTGGTTGAAGGAAATGAAAAATAGCAGATATTTCCGATATCAGGTATATCGAAACCGAACACTACACACATAGGCGTAGGTCCCGTAGGAGGCGGGGCTGCAGCCCCCACCCCCCGCCCCGCAGCCAATTTTTTTCCCATTTTATTCGGGCACCTACTGAGAGAAAAATAAATAGCAATGAATAGCTTAAAAATGATCTCCTTGGTAATTAAAATAAAGTTCTAAGATTGGCCGACATTACTACTGTAATAGAGAGTTTGACATAAATGGATCTGTATGGTTTTTCTCCATCTACATAAGACATTTGGTTGTTTACATTAGCATCCGGCGGTATACTGTGCTACTTTCACGGACCGTAAGATACACGTAGCCATGCAATGTAATGACCGATGCTTGCTTATATGATACTGGCATCGATATGTTGAACGCGCGCTTTGCGCGCGAAAAATTTAGGCTTTTTTTTCGGGCAAGTCGTTACAGCCCCAAATCCAATTGGGCTACGCCTTCGACTACACACATAGACAGTTTTTGCGGCTGTTCATCGTGGAACAGGCATTTCAATGCTCACTGATATGATGTTATATCTGCTCTTTGCTTTACAAATTCGAACAGGCGTGTAGCGAGTAATTGCCAAGGGAGGGGCGAAGCCTGTATGCAAACTATCTAAGCGAAGCGCCACCATGAGTTGGCGCGAAGCGTACAAGAAAAATTTTGGCCGAAAATGCCTCCCAGATCGCTGGAAATGACACTTCCCAGGCCTTGTAAGTTGCACCTAAGCATTGTCTATTTTGAAATTACTAGCGATGTCATAAAGAAAATTTGCTCGGGGGGGGGGGCGGTCGCCCCTTCCCGAAATGCGTCATGTTCCCGACAACCCCGTCGAGTTCAAGACCAGCCACAGTTGGTTCCATATAGCACAATTGTACAATTGTTTAAGGCGTCCATACACACGCACGCGTTATGATAGACCATATATAGTATTTATATAGATACATTAGTGAGAGAGGGAAAAAACGTCAAAAATGGAGTTGTCGGTGTAAGGGGTAGGGTGAGGCGCACACCCCCTCCGTAATCATTGATCTGTCACTGGCTACCCTGTGTATATAATAGGGATCAGCGCTTTAACTATGACTGTTCCTCTTTCTCTTCCCGAAGTCTTGGCTATCTTCTACTCCCTCCCTTTCTCCTTTTTCTCTCTTTTTTCTTCTTCTTTTCCCTTCCTTTCTCTCCTCCTTTTCTTTTTTCCCCCTCCTTTTCCCTTTTTTCTTCTCTTTTTTTCTCTCCTCTTTTTCTTACCCGGGGGGCGCGCGCCCCCAACGCCCCCCCGGATACGCACCTGGATATATGTTATTGTAGGCAATATTTTATATTCATTGTATGTTTTAGTTGTATAGAAATTCACAATACGGTGAAAACCATGTAGCTAAAAGAACGTTTCATTGCCTTGATTACACCAGACAATGTTATATGAAAGCAATGCAGACATCATGCTATCATGGCTATTATTTAACCTCACTTCAATATAGGCTTTAATCAATATTGTCTTTGAGTGATTGCCTCATACAGTAGAAGTTTATAAATGCTGTTCTTGTGGCTTCTATGAAATAAATGCCCAAAACAACGAATGGTTGAAAATTTCATAGTCATGTATGAAATGACTTCGCTTATTAATTAATCTTAAACTTCACCTCAACCTTCAAGGTAATATCCTTGGTGGTTGTATAACGATGTGCCACCGGAGTGAACACATTATATCGGTCATGAAAACAAAATATGCAACAAGATATGCAACTTGTGACAGCCATGTTTACTCCACTATACAGCTCTATAAAAGTAAATATTTACCCATATCCAAACGTTCTGCGTACTGAAATGTTGTCTGAGCATTGCAAGGTTGCCTAAAATCTCCACTTGGCTGTACGCTGTTACGATTATGGCGGCTGTTCATACAAGTTTCGCCGTTGAAGTCGACCGACAAACACCGGAAGGACGTCTGACCCTCACAAATTCTCTTACATTGATCAAGAGATGACGCCGTACCTGACCAATCGTTATAACCTCCTAAACATGCTTCGGCTACTTCACTCCATTTTCCTTCTATGGCAATAAAGAGAGGGTACCAATATGGACAAAAATGCCTATGAGACACAGATAGCGGTGAGTGGAGAGGGGGGGGGGGGACGGGAGAGGTTTATCATATGAGTATTGCTTTATCATATTTATATTACAACTGGGCTTCTATAAAGGACATATTTATTCCTTGCAAAGGTAATCGATATGCAAACTTGTAAAATTTACGTACCATGCGATGCTATAGAAGAAGTATATACTTCTAAACGGGATCAATTGTGAAAATCAAAGTTTAAGCAGGTAAACTTGTCTAGGACAAATAATAATGGTAATCATATGGCCGGACATGGAATAACAATACACTATAACATTACTTTGCTTTACTCACTTTGACACAGGCACACAGAGGAGGCCATTAGGAGGATCGCTGTGATTCTTGTAAATCTATCTATCCTAGTGAGTCTCGAAACAAATGTTGGGAGGCTTAATGAGAATTAAAAAACGGAAAGGTTGTGAATAACTCCCCCAAACGTTTAAGAAAAATGGTGCTCACTTGGGAAATCTCCTAGTTTAAAAATCGTCTCTGGGAACCGTCGTTTTGTAAACCTGAGATAATATAGTGCGACTAGGATCTAACATTTTCAACTTTAACCATTTGTTGTTCCTGTCATATTTTCATGGTTGAATGTTAACAGTGTTTACAATGAAACCAATGCCAACCGTAAGTCATGTGAAGAGTTTTGAGATTGTAATAAATAAAGAAAAACATACATATTAAGGCACGTATGGTGCGCTGATGTCATATTGAGAATACGATATTAGCTGTTTGGCGAAGTGTTATGGTTATATCTATCACAGAGACTTAAGATGATGATCGATGTGTGTCTCATTTTATTTGTTCACCGATGTGATACAATCTATGGTTAGAGAAAGGTACAGGGTGTGAACAGCTGGTAGTCACTTACACCAGCATAACCTATGGTAACAACAACGATAACGACATATTTTGAAACTTCTATAAACTTAAGGATATTTTCAAGCCATTAAAAACCCGTTTTCTCGAGTTAGTCTCCAGAAGCACAAACGATGTTTTAATTCAGTGAATGGTTCATAAATCATAACAACTTTGAAAATTAGAGCAGACAAAATGAGCTAGAACGAGATTCGAATCAGTCACCTCGGTCCAGTGACGTGAAAAGGATTTCAACAAAATTGCCCCTACTGACTTTGCACTGAGGGGTAGGAACTTGGATTTGATAAAGGAGCCCCTGAGAGATATCCTTATTTTCCTTCATCAATCGTTTCACCTCGTGTCTAAGAACCACATCTTACGACCCATCTTGAAACTGATTTAAATATTTTCTACAACATCTGGTGCACTACTGACCTTTACTATAAAAAACGAATCCAATACGTTAGCTGTAAGGTAAAAGGTAAAATAAAAGGTAAAATATTGCCTATTTTACTGAAGTGAATAGAATTCCACTTAAGTGGAATACAATTCTACTTAAGTGAAACTGCATAACACTGAAGTTAATTATAATAATTTGTACTCTACTTAAGTGCAATTCTATTTCACTTAAGTACAATGCATTTTACTTAATTCGAATTGCATTTCAAGTATGTAGAATTGGGAGGAAAATGTTAAAACGACTTGCCAAAGAATCCGTTTTAACATTTACCCCCTAATTTTACGTAAGTGAAACGCTTTCTACTTAAGTGAAATGCAATTAAACTTAGGTGGCATTCAGTGCCATTTTAGTGAAATTATATTTCACGACTTCATTGGCCGAGTGCATCCAGCAATAAGGTTACACATAATATGCACTGAAAACTTAAATTGGTTCCCCGACTAACATAACGTTAGTCCATCTGGTGCCTCTCCCGACTAACATAGCCTTAGTCAGTTGCTATACCGACTAATTTATTCCTTAGTCAGTTGGATTTCTTAGTCGGTCATCTTAGTCCGTCAGCTTAGTCGATCAAAAATTTCTTAGTCGGTAAATGTATATTAGTCAGTTACATTATGGTAAAAAAATGCCCCCCCCCCTCATCGATCTAGGTCAGCTCATGATTTAACCAGTTGAAAACTACTGGAAAATGATTGACAGGATTCTACATGTAAGGGATGGGCGGACTCTGGCAGTGGTGGCCCACCAATATAAAATACTGGAAATGCCCATCCTTACATATGAAGTGATACCTATCATTTTCCTGTAGGTTTCAACTGGTCAAATCATGAGCTCACCTAGGTCAATGAGGGGATGGGCATATTGGCGGTCTACTGGCAGGGGTACCCCACCAATAAAAATTACTGGCAATGCCCATCCCTTGTATCTGAAGTCCTAACCAACATTTTCCAGTAGGTTTCAAGTGGTTACCTCATGAGCTGACCTAGGTCAGCCGTGAGGGGTCAATTGTTGATCACTGGCAGGGGTACCCCACCACAATAATTACTGGCGATGGCCATTTGTTGCTCTTGGGGCCATACCTGATACATTGTTCTTACTTTGATGTGGTTACCATGAAAGCTGATCTAGGTTAGCTATTAGGTGACTTTAAAATTGCTCTCCCAGCCACATCCACCACAGTCGGTTTGCCAGTCGTCAGGTTTCATATACAGAAATGCATTGTGATGTACCATGCAATTGGTTACCTTCCCATCTAACCAAACCCTTTGGACTCCCGCTCTACAGATCAGTGAAAATTTGACCAAACTTATGAAGCTTGCACGTAAATGATATACTAGACTGTTTTTTTTTTAAAACAGGTTATGAAAAGTATCTTTAATATCATTAAACAGTTGGGAAAATACTTAAACTCACTCTTCCATCTTTTTTCTCTATGGTACTTGTTCCTTTGCTTTTTGGACTCTTGGATAAACTCTTTTGTTCTGCGAAGGGTACCAATATATCATCTTAAAACATGTCTTTAAGCCATATATAACACAGTTCTCCTCTTCTGTTGTTGCCTCCACACTGGTGTCGTACATCACAGGAAACCTCACCCTTGACTTAGATATTTGGCTTTTCAATTTCTGCTGGAAAAAGAAACAGCAAAGTATTCATCATTTGAAGAAAAAAAAATTAAAGTTGTCACTGGTCACAAAGTTATGTGAGATTTTCTTCCACTATAGTCTCAAAAAAACAATCCCAAAGTTTGAAGCAGACTGTATAAAGCTGAAAATTTGAACGAGAGTGTCATCACCATTGCAACCAGAATCAAATGCCCAGAATACAGAGATAATAAAACATGGGCTAAATCTTTGTTTGTTTTTATGATATTTAAAAATATAAAATTTTAGAAACAGAAATGCATTGAGCCAACTTATTTATAGGCCTAATCGTTTTTAGTTGTTATTTTGCTTGCTCACATAACAAGCCTGTTTAGACCTAGGCTAGAGGAGAATCAGTACTTTGTTACACTAAGTTTGTCTTTCGGTCGTTTTGGTTTAGTCTTACTAGTAGTAATAAAGTACATAAAGGACCGGCGAAGACTAGAGAATACCCAGAGTTTTAGCAACTGCGTTAAACTGTATCATCTGATCTATTATTTACGTCAATGAGTTTCATTCAATCTAGGATCAAAAAGAGAAAACTAATTAATCTTAACCTTTAAACTTTGCTACTAAACAGATATGCTTGAATTACAAATAAATGTCTAAAAAACATCATAATCTACGAATCGATACATATACATATACTGTACATAAACAGAATAATTTGAATTCGCGCAAGTGAACCCTGCACTACATTGGACAGAAAAAAAAACGTGCAATTAGACCAAACTAAACATGCTAAATTTTCCGTTACTTCTACATAAGATATCAATACAAATACAACAACTTACTCTTTTGGCAGTATACTAAAAGCACATGTTATAATAACTTCAGACTATCAAGCTTTCCTGAGAAAAAACGGTTAATACTTCTTACAGTAAACAAGTCGAACGTAAAGGAATGTCGCAATTGTTTCCTGGGCGTGACCGGAAATTAAACACTAAAAAATGATAAATGAAAAGGTTAAATAGAACTGAAGCGTGCATCCTGACTGCTCGCAACATATAATACCGTTGACTAGCCAACATAATTTGTTCAGCCTACTGTGACTGTACGTTTGAAGGTCTAGCCTTGCTTATTCAATATCACAAAGCCTACCCATTTAGATTCACATGGGAAATTACAGGAAATCTTTACCAAATGAGTGTAGACTTCAAATAAACTATTGAGACTTATAGTTCCAGCATTTGTTTGGGAATAAATTAGAAGATTATGTGCCACTGTTCAATCTAGCCCAATACACACATAACACATTGTTAATTGGTGTTTAGAATGCACACTTTAGTGTTGAGAATGCACTGCAGTACCCAATAGAGGCCTATAGGCTACTCACTGTCATTGCACTTGTGTATTGCGAAACGCCAGCGTGACAACGGTAGCGTTACACTAACCATAATACAGTACTAGTGCCAGTGGCCTAACAATTAACTTTAATTTTACCTTCAAGTTAAAGGAATAACAGGTAGGCCGATGATGGCAGTTAATACCTCCATTCTTCTAAAGACCTTCTTGGGTGATTTACGGTTGAAAGTTGCTTAGAGTGATCATATGAAACTATGCCAAGTCCAGCAAGCTGCCGTTGCCTCTCGGTTTCCAAATTGAAGTGAATCGAATTGGGTTAAAATACATTAGTCCGTCGACACCGACTAAGCTACGATTATGGCGTAAATCAAGTGTCCG